>NC_056750.1:836650250-836700250 GCF_019279795.1 Protopterus annectens | reverse complement strand
AGGACTGTATTTTCTGTTTCCTATGCACTTATACAGGGAACATTTCACAAGGGGTATTGAGGCACTCGGCTTGATGTGGACAGGGAGTGTAGTCCACAGATGGGGGAGTCTGGATTGCTTTGTATGCCAGACAGAGGTCACCTCTGAAAAGTCTGTATGGACCTGAGTACAGGGACAGTGCTGTTAGCCTATCTTTGTAGGGTAGGTGCTTGGGATCCTGGAATCTCCCTGTGAGGAACCTCTGTGGTCTCTCCAGCTGCTGCATGTGCTTTGTGAGGTACATGCCGAAGGGGGTGTTGTACAAAATAATTGGCCTTATAAGCTTAGAATACATGGATCTTATGACCTCTTTGTCCCTGGATGAGATACCCTTACTTTTGAGTTGGCACATCAATGAATGTTTCTGCACAATGGAAGCAACATGATGCTCAGACTTCAAGTTGCTATCAACCTGCACGGCCAAATGCATCGGAACTGATTGTATATGTAGGGCATTGTTGTTAATGTGATAATATGTGGAAATGTCAGTCTCCCCAAAGGGGATGATGATGATGCATCTGCAGGCATTCAGTTTGAGGCCATTTTTCTGGCAGCAGTTATTTGTTTTGATGAGACCCTGCTGTAGGATGTCCACATCACTATGGGTATTGATGACTGTTCCCAGCTTGCAGTCATCTGCCAACTTGGTCAGCCATAAGCCAGTGTTTTTGGCCTACACCTCAGGAAAGTATATCCCATATACCAGAGGCCCTCAGACTAATCCCTGTGGTATGCCACTCATTACGGGTGCACTGCTTGAGTTGGCTACCCCTATTATGATCATGTGGGTTCTATCAATGAACCAGTTTGCTACCCATCTGGTAACATATGGATTGCTGCCTAGTTGACAGAGTTCATGTACTATGGCCAAGTGGGGAATAGTGTGGAAGGCTTTGGCTAAGTCAAGGTGGCTAGAGGGCACCATCTTTCCCTCATCCATGCCTTTGTTGGTTGTCTCAGGGAAGTCATCCAGAGTTTGCTGACATACCTCCCCTTGAGAAAGGCAGTATGCCAATGTCCCTGTTAATGAGGTCCATGATGATCCATTGCATGGCCTTGCAGATCAGGCTAGTTAGGTTGATGGTCTTTAATTTCCCAGACTGGTGAACACTCCACCTTAGTTTACAGGAATGACAGTGGCTTTCCACCACTTGACTGTGATAAAAGCAGTACTCAGGCTTTGGTTGTGTAGGGTGCATAATGATGCTGCCAGTTCATGTCCGGGTTCATGTAGGTTGCACCCTGGGATGTATTCAGGTCCCATAGAGGCTGTCTTCTTCATTGTGAGAGGGCAGTGATGCCCTGTTATCTACTGAAAATGGCTGGGTGGTCAGGTACTGGGAATGTCATGCTTTCCTGATGGGGGTGGGGCAGGGGGGAGACATTTCCACTGAATCTATCAGCCAGTAGATTGGCTATATCTACAGCATTTGTGTATGTGGTGTCCTTGACCACCAGTTCTGCACAGATCTGGGAGCTTCCTTTAGGAATGCAGACATATGTGAGGAAGGCCTTATAATCGTCTGTCTTAGATGTGGGCAATTTGGACTTGGAGATGCCTTTAGAGGATTTCAGTAGTGCTCTTGTTTGTTCTGACTAAGGGATGATTACTTCCAATTGTGCACCTGCTCCTTTTCAGTCATTGACAGCAATGTCATCCTTTTGTTATGTAGTTCCTTTATTGCAAATGTTTGCAGACTGGTTTACTCTCCCTTGCGGACGATGATGTTGTCCTGTCAGGTATTCCTGATTCTATGCATCTGTATATATATATATATATATATATATATATATATATATATATATATATATATGTGCTGGTATAGTACTTTTGTGTACATTTGGACATTGGTGCCTGTTCCTCCAGTGGGGTAGGGGGCTGTTCAGCTTTTTATACCATCTCTCTTGTGGTTGTGATCAGCTCGGGAGACATTTTCATTTTACTATGGTTAGTGGGGGATCAGGAGAGATAGTGATATCGAACGAGACTGCTTTTTTGTCATATCTTGCCAGGGAGGATGATACCATAGGGGTGCTGCAGTGGTTAATCATGTTGGTTATTGCCAAGTCTGACATATGTATCACATCTTGTGGGGGTATCAAGTAGCTGTCCTAAGGATTTAGCATTGACAAGATGGGGGAATCTCTGTGCATTTCTGTTTTGGCATGGTTGGTTTTCCAATCAGTGGTTGGGTAATATAAGTCAGCCAGGATCAGGGTAACAGGTTGAATCTTGATAGATTTGTTGAGGGTCAGATGTGGGGTGGGTATCCTCAGTCAGATATGTTGGCCTGTAGCTACCTATAATTTGCATAGGGGTCTTGTAATCAGTTGACTGCACTTGGAGCGTCTTGTGTGTGTCAGACGGTTTGACCAGCATGGAGGTGTGTCGATCCAATATATATTTATACTTCACCTCCTTTGGCTTTGCTGTCCACATTTTGGGGTCTGGCTGTGTGATAGGATGAGTGATCAGGTAAGGATGGGTTGCTCTCCACAGTTGTGGCCCAGGTTTCTGTGAGTGCACAAATGTCACCATCTGCCAGTGTTACAAATGCTTGCAATGAGTGCATTTTCCTGCTTAGACTCTTAGCATTTATCAGCATGGACTTTACTTTGCATTTTGTTGAGTGGTTTATGTTGATAGTATTGACCCCATGACTTTCTCTAAAAAGGTACTATTGGGAAGGCAAGGGCCTTTGCCAGGGGGCTAAAGGCCAAGTGAGACAGATACAGGTCATCTCTAGCAAAGCAGCGTGGTCTGTTGGTCATATGTTCCCAGGCTGCCAGGCAGTGGATCCCTCTAGGATGACACCAGTAAGTAAGCCAATTGTTACTGACAATCATTTTCTGTTTGTATTGAGCCATCATTCCAGGTGACGGTAGACTGCTGCTTAAGGCTAGGGACATACCTGCATGGGACACATATTCAGCAAGCTGAATCATGTCTGTCTTCCTATAGTCCAGGGAGGTACATCTGACGTCATTCACACCACCATGGACTAGGCCAGAGTGATAACAGTACCTGTTGTGGAGTGACCTGAGTGCATGCGTTATATGGTGGATTTTGGCACCTGACAGACATGTAAGCATGACTGTGTGTCTCACAATGGAGTATCCTATGAGTAATATGTTGGGTTTATGGTAAGGCCTTAGTGGTTGTGAGACACTGGTGTGTAGACTATGCATGTTCTGTGGTGTGTAGGTTTGTGGAGTTCTCATGCATTTTTGCCTCTGATGTGTCCTTTGTTTGCGTTTTTGTTTTGTTGAGGACCTCCACTTATGTGGGTGTGTGTTATGTAGTTGTGGGTGATGTTTACTGACTCCATACCATGCAGGCTACCTATGTTACTGCACAATTTGTTCTGGTGTGCACATTTTACATTTGTCTGGTTAGTGGTTCCCCTTATGTGTGTCTCTTTGTCCTTCTGTAGTCCAGTTACAGGCTTTGCCCACAGTGGCTGCTGTTATATATTTGTATTTCTGGTGTGAGCAGGGTGGACACCATAACATCACACACAGGGTTATGGGCTTCACACCTATGAATGTACCTATTTAGCAGGTTGTCCATCATTGCACCACTACATCTGCTGTGATCCTCAGACTGTTTGTGTTGATATGTTATTATGAGGCTACATGTTGGCCCTAGCTGCCAACCTGTCACAGACTGACATCTGGACAGGCCCATATATGACAGTCAGACACAGGCCCACACATGGGGACAGGGTGTTAATAATGCTCTGCCAAGCAGACAGTTGGGAGACCAGTTTGGTATTTCCTTGCTTTTACTTATGGGTATGATGTCTGTTCTCCACTGTCTGCCATTGATGCTTTGACATTAACCTTTCTTGTTTTGTAAATAGTTTGGCAGGCAAATACAATGTTAGGACAAGCAGAACAGATATATGTGGCATACCTGTGGTCCTTCTTTGACACATTGCCATCCCAGGGGTATGGATGGTGGCTAGTGACTTGTCAGTGCTGACACAGTAAAGTGGCAGCCATTTATAACCTGGTTGTACACTAATTTCAGGTACCTGCTGTCCTACTAGGCACTGTACCTCTCAACCTCTTAGATCCAGAAATCTGGAGAAAGCCATACATAATTGGGGGACAAAGGGCCAGAAATAGAGACAGGTGTTAATTGCCCTTACAAACTTAAATAGCTGCTACAGTAACATATTTTGCATTAGCATGCATTTTTCTAAAGGGTATGAAGTCTAAAACTAAAATGTGTTCATTATTTTCTGACTTTAGTCTTTAATGATTTCCCAGAAAACCAAAATTTTACGAAAAACAGCACAATTATAATGCAAAACTCTGGAAATTCTGCCAAAATCTGTACAGCTAAGAAGTATGCTAGGCAATGTGTAGGTTACTCTGAGCTGTGTACTGTCCATATGAGTGGCCCCCTGTCCCTGACTTGTCCATCTTTCTTGCAGTAATGGATATTGACTTCTGGATAGTGTGTACAGGTCCTACTGTAGGTGTAGCTGACATGCAAAATAGTTGGCACAGAAAGTGTTGGAACATGGACCCTGTCAACCACAGTCCTGTACCTAGGCCACTAAGGAACAATAGCCAAGAGTAAGTGCTGCCCACTTCCTGACAGTATTAACCACACATATGTATAGCTCATTGACCCCTGCGTATTGTGGACATGCAACAAGTTATCAAGTTGATTGGGACAGCCCTGGGAATGTGTGTGCTGCTGCTATTACCCTATAAACATACATCTTACTGTATTTCTATGAGGACATGGGTGTGTTGGGAGACTTACCTGTCAATTGTACACATTTGCACAAACTGTGAAGATGTTGGCTTTACTTTTTGGTTCCATTTAGCATAGTGTTGTGCCTGTCTTGTAGAATACTGGAATATCACTAAAGACCAGAGGTTAGAATGTAATGGCAGACATTTGAGTTTCAGACTTCCTACCTTTCAGAGACTTCATGCAACTGCAAGATCTGCTCTGATATCACTGTGTAAGCCTGTAAGAGGACTATTTCATCATTGTTCCTATTTGTGGGCCTTTGCCAGACATTCCTTTATGGTTTTCTGCAACTGACTTGCTGGGAGAGGCTGAGGGGTGAGTATGGGACCCCAACATTGAAATCCATGCATGTGACCTATGACCCCCCCAGTTTATTTGTCCGCCACATACACTGCAGTGAGTTTTATCACCTAGGGGACTATTGCATACTCTGTGGAAGCCATTACGCAGACATTTCCTGTTGTCCCACATAGCTGTCAGTTGTCTGCTGCCATCCTGGTAGGCCACCCCATTCCCTTGCATACATGCAACAATACCTGAGATATGCTACTAAAATGTACTACTCCATTCATCTATTAAGAAGAGTGACTTACCTTGCACCTGCAGCAGTTGTGAGGACAGTGCTTTAGCACTGATTCTGTCAGATGCACACAGTACACAGCCTATACATGGTAAGGTGGGTCTATATTAGAACACCGAACATTCAAAATGTCAAGTGTTCTAATATCGAACCCTACCAATTGAAAATACCAAACATTGAACGTTCAGAACAGCAAATTTTTTCCTAGGGAAAAAATTTGCTGTTCCAAAACACATACACACAAGCACACCAAACAAACAGCAATCCACACACATACACCTAAAATCTTACACCTAACCCTACATTAAACTATACACACACCACTAACTATCCACTTACCTTAACCCAAACCCTAACCCTAAGGTCCGTCACTATCAGACACTCACCCGTGCCCTAACCCTAACCCACCCTAACCTTCATGTCCACACAATCGCACACATACCTAACCTGCGCCCTAACCCTAACTCACCTAACCCACCCTAACCCTCATGTCCACACAATCGCACACATACTTAGCCCGCACTCAATCACACACTTACCTGAACCCGACCCGTAACTTTCCAACAGAGAGCTGAAAATACCGAAGCAACAAAAATGGACAATTGAATTCTTTCTCTAGGAAAGAATTCGGTTTTCTGCTTCTTTGATATTTTCAGCGTTTGCTGAAAATGGGTCAATATTAGAACACTCGACATTTTAAATGTTTGGTGTCCTAATATAGACCCTGGTAAGGCACAGGTAGTATGATATGTGTGGCATCCATTTTACTGTGTGTGCGAGTCAGAGAGAGGTGTCAGTCCCTGGGTCCCTAGGTTGTCAGTGTATGTGCTATGTGTTGCCTCTTTGCCAAGGCCAGGGCATACTGGGTACGTCTATGTCTGCCTACAGGGGCAGGCTCAAGGGGTTCCTCCTCTGAGTCTCCCTGTGCCTGTGGAGACATTGGCAATGGCAGGGGACTGTGTGCCCCTTCCCTGTGATGTTCCTGCCGCAACTGTTTCCGCAGGATCATATTGTGTAGCATGAGACATACTATGAACATGTGCACACATGCGGCTGGAGAGTACTGCAAGACTCCACCAGATATGTCAAGGCAGCAGAACCGTGACTTGCACATCCCAAACACACGCTCTATAAAGTTCCTAGTTTGTGCGTGTCCCTCATTATGGCATTCTTCAGTGGGTGTGTGTGCATTTCTGATGGGTGTCATCCATGGTTCCAATGCATAACCAGCATCCCCTACAAGATGGGCATATGGGATGTCCCCCCTGGCAAATACCTAGTACAGCTGTGAGGCATGCCAGATGTGGGAGTCATGATAGCTGCCAGGGCTGCCAGCACACACATTCATGATAATGCCCTGGGCATTGCACATGACATGGCAGTTGATGGAGTGATAGCCCTTGCAGTTGACATACACTCTACCGTCTTCACCAGGTGGTGCCTTGATGTGGATGTGAGTACAGTCTATGGCACCCAGTACCTCTGAGTAGTCTGCTACATGGTGGAAGAGATGCATATTGCTGGTCCTCTACTCAGGGGTGCTGGGGAAATAAATGTGCTCACCAGCATGTGGTAGCATGGCATCCAGGAACTGGTGGATTACCCTGGATGCAGATGCCTGTGAGACCCCCATGAGGTCCCTAGTAGGTCTTTGGAAAGTACCTGTAGCTAGTATTTTTAAGGCTGCACATACCTTGGTTATGACTGGGATGAGTTCTCCTCTGTTGACTCTGGGTCTGAGGTGAGGCCAACAGAGCTTGGTGAGTTGCTGAAGTATGTCCCTGTCCACCCTGTAGCGCTCTAGTATCTCCATATCATGTAGCCCCTGGAAGGTTACCCACTCTTCTCCTCATTGGTCTGGGCCAGTTGTCAGAATTATCCTCATCACCACCCTCAGTCTGCAGCACATACAGATGTAGCAAAGCAGCAGTAGCCCCTATTATTTTGTCAGTTAAAATTCCCAAGTGTGTACACCAATGGTGCAGAGTTTGTGGGGAAAAAACAGACTGAAAGGTGTTTGAATACTTTATACTGGTGTGCTGCAGACGCTGCCTGTGTGACTGGCTTACTATTATACATTCTACCTGCCAGCTATATTATTGAGGGGTTTGAATGGGCTACTGTGAGTGGCAAATTCCATATTAGTTATTTGTAGTTCATTTCCTTTATTCTGCTATTTCATCTTTTTTCTCTATTTTTGTTGTGTTTAAGCCCCGTGGTGTGCCATGCAAACTGTTTTAGCTAGTGTAAACATTGCTGAGCAGTAAAGGCACTCCCCTGGACACAAACATACTCATCATTTCTTAAACCAGCTAAGCACAGCTAAGCAGCCTCAGGCACACTCCCTTGCTTAGCTGTGCTTAGCTGTGCACAAATAGGGGCCACAAAGCTCCAATGTGCTTGCACCAAGCATGACACACCCACTTTTCATGTCAGCTGCTTCTTCTGCTTACACCACCGCATTATAGCTCCTACAGAGTTAGGAACCTGCAGATACGGTCTCCCATTTTGCTATTCAATAAATTTAGCTAATTTACTTACCCTACTGCCTTATTCCCTAGTCACACCACTACACTGGTGCCTATGTCCTTAGCAATCACTGTTACTTGTCAATGTTATGAGTCTGCATGCTGCTCAGTATAATGGCAAAATTCATGTTTCACATTTAATTGACTTTTTACTGATTTTTTTTTTTATTTTCTGCACGATCATATTTGCACCCTGCTGTGCTCTGCTTAAATGGCCAAAACTGGCCAAAAATAAAAACTTTTGATTTTTGCAATCTTAAAACACTTTGGCGTGCCAACTATGGCCATTGTCATGCCTAATAAACATAATACATGCTTTCTTTGAGCTGTCATGTCCCCGTTTTGATTTTTGCAGAAATGTACATGGTTACTAACCGCATACATTTCTGCTGCAGACACTACTCCAACGTGGATGCCTGCCTGCTTGCTGGATCACAAATTCACCTCGTTTGCATGATTTTTACCAGAAAATGAGGTGAGTTGCATTATTTCATCATGTACATGCCGGAATAATGCTGGGAGGCTCATGCACGCTCCCAGCCTTGTTTACTGGATTGCACAGACTCTGAACTCAGTGTTTAAGCCATATCACTATGCTTGTACAGAGATTAGCTCCGTGTAAGCTTTATTAAATCCTGGGGAGAGAATTGTGGAGATATTGAGGAGGCTAGGAGATACATTAGAATAGTTGTTATAATTTTCTAGGTTAAGTAGGAGATTGGATGTTTGGGTTGTGGTAGTGTAGTTTAAGGGAAAGTGATAGTATGTTATGTGGCAGGTCAGTACTAGAATATGAGAGAATAATGTGAGCATTTTGTTTACAAGAGTTATTGATTGGGGAGAATTGGTAAGAGTGGTAAAGTTTAGGAAAAAGTCTTTTAGATTGAAAAATGAAGGACTAGACATGGGGTAAAAGCATAGTGGATGTCTGGGATGTATAGAAAGAGGTTGAGATGATTTAGAGATTAGGTGATATATTGTGGGGAGGAGTTTTTAACTGTCTTGCCATTAAGTGGTCAAACCTAGCAAGGTTTGTCTGTAATGGATGAGAGAAAGGATGAGGTGATTAAGAGATTAGGTAATTATATTGTGGGGAAGGAGTTTTGTACTATCCTGATACAAAGTGGTCACATCTGTTAGAGGGTGTGGTATGATACAGAATACATGTAGAGTAAGGAGGGGTTGGTGGGAATTGAGGGTATGGTAGGGAAACAGAGCAGGATACACCTGCTGAGAATGTTTGTAGACCCAAAAAGAAATAATCATTGGAAAATACTCATAGCAAGTCAATAGTTCAAGCATGCTACTGTACACAGCTATAAGAAAATAAAAGTCTAAAGCACAGCAGATTTAAAGGGTACAGTGTATAACAGTGTGATATAATATTCGTAGCTAGAGTCTGTTCCTTTGAGGTAGGATGTTGAACTTTCCTTTTGAGTGTAGTGGGGGAAGGCAGAGACTGGAAAGTGAACCTTAAATATTAAATGGTTGCTATTAAAGGGTGTGGTGCTTAAAAGTGTATACTATAATACTGTTAGCCAGACTTTCTTCCTTTGAGTTAAGGATGTTTGAACTTTCCCTTTGACTGTGGCAGGAAAGGCAGCAGGTAAGGGGAAAAAGCTGAAAGATCAGATGGCAATTATTAAGACTATGTTTAGCAAATGCAGGCTATTACTCTTAAGGTACTTTAGGGTAAATGTTTAGTTATGCATTTAGACAGAACTGCTGGACAAGATTTGTGTGGGATATTAGGTAGGGTAATGCTGACTATGCCCTCTGTATGTGTGCACACCATTTACATTTAAGAAGACACACTTATACTATGTGTATGATGTAATACTGCTCAGGCATCTCTTTCAGAAATAACATAGCCAGATCGTGTAAGCTGTCTTTGCCTAGTTTCTGTCAGGTGTAGATTTGGAACAGTAAATCCAGGGACATGAGCAGAAGCAGATGTGCTGTCAGGCAACGTTCAGACAGATAATGTTGGCTGTCCTTGCCTAGTTTCTGTCAGGAAATTCTTGTGGTCTTGCAGTTAGTTAGCAGGTGTGTGCTAAGTTCAAATATGCAACTATGTAGGTTTAAAACAGTAAAAAAAGGAATTCATTCAGAAACAGAGTTACTGAGGTAGAGCATAGGGTTACAAGCATATGACATAACAGTCCAACACTGTAGTGTGGTTAATAATGCTAATGCAGACAGATTGTCAAGAAAAGGGTATGGGTTGATACATTTTCAATCAGCCCCATTTTTCTCAAGCAATGGTTTTCCAGGGTCACTTGAAAATATAGCTCGAGTCTTCAAAGGGGGAGAAATGTGAGGATATTAGACATTGTTTTCTGTGCTAGTATGGCTGGCTCAAGTTTTGTAAATAATTGTAAATTATCCTGTGTTACATATGCCAGCATGACTACCTATAATTTTGTAAACAAGTTTATGTCTTTTATCACTGATTTATGCAAGATGTCTGAATATCAAACAGTGTTCTTCTGGCTGATCAAATGTACATGTTCTTTGTAAAGAGAATTCTGAATGCATGTTATACTAGAGTCAGCTGACCTAAATGTGATGTCATTATGCCATTATGTCCTTGGACCTCTCCTCTGATGCCAGGTAAGAAGCATAATGCAAGAGTAAACCCTTGGACTCTTGGACTCCAGTCATGAATCCCAACCGTAGATTTTAATAACTGCAAGGATATTTATTCCCCACACTTTCTCTAAGGTGATTCCAAGTTCAAGGAGGTCCCAGAGAGACAATGAGGCAGAGAAAACGGTAAAGTAGTTAAGATGCCTCCCTGACATGTCCTCAATACTGTGTGCATGGCAAAGACAACCTTACACTCACAACATTTCCCTTAAGAGCACACTGGGAACAGGTTCCAAACCTGGGACTAGACTATATGCTTCACTCCAGGTCCCCAAATGAGTCTCCATACTAACTACTGTAGAGCACTGTGTCCCATTTCTAGGTATCTGACACACTCATGCTTAAACATCTGATATTCACACATACAGACACTCTTGGGAAAGATTGGCACAGAGTTACCTGCTGTGTCCTTTGCCCAAATTACAAGGAAACAGCTGCCACCAGTTAGATACCACAAAACCCTTCAAAAGGGGTGTTCAGTTATATTGGGTAAAATACATATTGATACAAATGGTAGTATGCAGCCCAAGTAGTAAGGCTTTTCAGAGAGGCCCTGGTATTATCACAATAAGCATAAACACGCTCAAGTTATTAAAAATATTAACTAAATAACCAGCCAGAATTAGAGGTAGTAAGACATTTAATAATAAATAAAAGGATTTAAAACTTGTAAATACAGAATAATGGATTGCAATAAACATCAGACTTTCACACACATGAAATATGAAAATAATACTGTAGGATAGATCTTACATTGATTTTAGAAAACCTCTCCCCAGGCTTCATTAAACTCCATGCAGGAATCCTGCTATTCCTAAATGGAGCAGATCATGCCCGTGTAAAACAGCAGTGAGCCTTGCATATTAATGAAGGCATGCTGCTGTATTCTCTACACAGACATGAGCCATGTAAAAGCACAGGGGGTGTGTCTGAGCACTGATTGCACAGTACACACACCCCCTGCACTCTGGGATTGCCGTGGCATTTCTAAAGCAACAATATCTGCAGACACATATCACAAGATAGTGTCCGCAGACAAAATACAGAAGCACAGCCCTGTACAACATAGCTCTCAACTGCCTAGATTTTCACAGAATGTCCAGTTTCTCTTATATTTTTGGCTTTTACCTCATAACATTTCCTCTTATCTGGCAAATCACTGGGATGATCTAAGGATTGAAGTCACTAAATAGTGACATACATTTGAGTTTCATAACTTATATCCTTCCAAAAATGTATGCTAACACAAATTGATTTATTCTAGCACTAGCAGTAATGTTACACATTTTTTTTTCCATCCCCAATAAAGTTTAAGTGTAGCTGAGCGAGTGAGCATGCCATGCAGCTATGCATAGCATAGCTTAAACATTCAAAGATGCTAAATAGAACTATATAGATAAAAAACTCAAAATGAAATAGTGTAGTGGTTAAAGCTTTTGCTTAGCATGCAGTCATTCACAGTTTGAGCCCCAATGTAGGCCATTCATCTTTATTTGTGAAAAAAACACTAAAAATATATTTTTCTAGACATAGGTAGTGAATAATATATATATTTTGTTAATCAGGGTAGTGTAGCAGGTCCAAATGGGAGGTGTCAGTGTAGTACAGATGTGAAATCCCCTTGTAAACACAAGTATCCCATACAGTATAGAGACAAAACATCAAATTTCATCCCCTAAATTTTATACTCTCCATGTATACCCCCCTCCCACTTGTTAACACCACCTATCAGCTACCTACAATAAGAGTACAATTTGATAATTTATTTTCTTTTGTAAGGGTATACATATGTACACGTATTAAAGTATACTCAAATGGTCAACTAAAGATGGAGCCCTGCCTACAAAAAAAAACAATATATATATATATATCTATATATATATATATAGCAATAACTTTCTCCTT
This sequence comes from Protopterus annectens, assembly GCF_019279795.1. Lineage (NCBI taxonomy): Eukaryota > Metazoa > Chordata > Ceratodontiformes > Protopteridae > Protopterus > Protopterus annectens. Next base: position 836,687,775 of record NC_056750.1, on the reverse strand, counting down.
TTCACTAAAGTGCCTATTGTATATTGTACTTTATTGTCTTTATCGTCTCTAGATATTTCTGTTAAATTCTATGTAAAGCCGACACTGTACCTGTAAATGTTGTTCGTGTTTTATTGGAGCTTTTGTCCCCGGGCCACCACTGAAAATGGGCTCATGCCCAGGCAGACTTTCCCTGTCAACAAATGTAAAATAAATAATAATCAATAATAATGATACTGATAATAATAGTCCATAAAATGAAAGCTGAACAACACTAAATTGCACTCAGCTGTGCTTAGCTGAAGTAAGCATTACTTAAATTTGTATGCTTAGCAATAATTAGCATAGCTAAGCGGATTTGCATACTGGTAATCAGTGCTTAGTATCTACCCCTTTTAGCAATGCTTATCTGTGCTAAGGAGGATTGCCCGTCGCTTAGCTTAGCTCAGCATATTCAAAATCATCCAATCATGGCAGAGGGCAGAAAATTAGCCCTATTTAAACCTTGCAGGTGAGAATACAGCTCATAACCAGTTGTAGCTCCCCAGTGCAGGCAGTATGGCTGCTGTTGGTGAAGGTGTGCACTTTGGCATGCAGCGCTGGAGCATTCAGGAGTCAAGGGTCATGGTTGGTCTCCTAGTAAAAACCATGAAGGGAGTCTGCTGCAGGACAAGTACCAGGGCTCCCAATACAAAGTGAAGGCCTGGGAACATCTTGCACATGACCTCACCAGTTCCACTGGCATCCCTCAGACTGGTGAGCAGGTCCAGCACCACTTTGCTGAAATGAAGCAGAGGAAGAGGGAGCTCTTGGACATGTGGGTCCAAGATACATGGGCAGCTATATACATATATATATATATATATATATATATATATATATATATATATATATATATATATGTATATATATATGTATATATATATATATATATATATATATATATATATATATATATATATATATATATATATATATATATATATATATATATATATATATATACATATATATACACACACACATATATATATATATATATATATATATATATATATATACATATATATATATATATATATATATATATATACACACACACACATATATATATATATATATATATATATATATATATATATATATATATATACATATATATATATATATATATATATATATATATATATATATATATATATATACACACACATATATATATATATATATATATATATATATATATATATATAAATATATATATATAACACCAACGAACCACACGGCACACAGCCAACAGAGTTCGGTTCCTACAAACGTTGAAATAAATGAATAAAGTCCAAACATAAACACATGTGTAGGAACCTGATGGCACAATCCTGTTCTTCAGAAACCAAAAAAGGTATTCACAAGCACGAAAGTAGTATAGTATGAAAAAACATAAAACGCACTTTAAAATAAAGAATTTATTGGAGTTAGCGCTTTCACCCGTAGGCTTCTTCAGACTTTTTAATAACACGCCATTATTCATGTTTAAATACACCATCTAACTATACTATTGGTCAAATTCCAACCATAGAGGTGCAAGACATGCACACTGCATTTGTAACAAACATGCGCATAAGGTTGTATATAAAAAACAAATCTAGAGGTCATTTTCAAAACTTATCAGAATATATATACTTATGGTAAAGCCATTAATATTCGGGCTTAGCCCAACATATATAAAATAATTAGGATAAAACCATAAACCAGAGCATAAAAACGTGACACCATTAGAATAAATAATAATAAATGAAAATCATATGTTGAACATTCAGTCTCCAGTTCCAAGTATTAATTTAGACTCAAAGGTAGCTCTAGGATGACATAACAAAGCTGCACTTATAAAGAGCTGAGTCAAAGATCACATAATCTGACCAAAACCTAACCTAAAACATGTTGCTAGACCAAACACTTATACTCTCGACAATAAAATAAATTCTGAAAAGTTAGATAAATATAAAAAACAACAAATCTCAATCATTAACACATATCTAAAACATACAAATATACGTTTTATATAAAATGTGTATACATCTCAAAACTTCTGAACTATGAAAATATTATCAAGTGTTCAGAACATAAACTTCTATTAATAAATATTAGGGTATATTTGTGTAATAAATAATGCAGCTCTAAAATGTTATTTTGACAATGCGTAGTCCATCGATTGGGTACCCCTAAAGCGCAATACTGGACTAACACCTTATCAAATTAATGCAGCTCTAAAATATTGTCTTGGCAAAATTGAATACCCCTAAAGCGCAATACTGGACTAACATCTTATCAAAGAAAGTTAATTGGGGTAGGAACCTGTCATAAAACCCTATTAAATGAGCAAAAATGGAAAATATGAATAATAATACATTCAAGGGGAGAACAGGTCACTGAAAACAAAACAAATTGGGGAGCAAGATGTGCTTTAAGGCTCATGAATCACCTTTTAAGTCTACTAACTCTCTTACTTTTTAATACAGGTTTTACTTATATCTTATCATTAAGGCCTGGTGCCCTGCCAGCCCTACATCTAATAATCCATTTAAGCTCAGTTTCCAGCATAAAATTAACCAAATCACCCCCTCTCTTATTAGCAACCAATACTTGTAACACACAAAATTTGAACTTGTGTGCTGAGCCTAAAGCATTACAGTGTTTAGCTAAGGCATTGTTCCCAGAGCCTAGCCTTATATTTTATATGTGTTCCCTAATGCGCTCTCGTAGGGATCTATTCGTCTTTCCAATGTAAAATGATGCACATGCTGTGCATCTCGCTAAATAAATCACATTAATTCTAGAGCAGCTTGTGCCTGTATTTAGTTTAAATTCATAGTTAGTTACAGGATGGAAAAAGCTCAAACTTTTATCAATATAAATACATTGATTGCACTTACCACATGGTATTGTATTATAACCACAAACATTCACTATACCATAGTGGGTCACCATCTTAGGTCTACAGAGGATACTCTTAAGGTTAGGTTTATTCTTAAACGCAACTTTGGGTGTTGGACCTACCAATTCACTAATTTTATCATCTAATAGCAAAACATCCCAGTGTTTCTTCATGGAACCTTTTATATACTCGGCATCCTTTGTAAAATACATGGCAGCTCTCACCTCCCGTGTATTCAAGGGGTTGGAAGAATCAATCATTCCAAGTGTTTCTGAAAAGTAGGGTCTAGCTCTATCTGATCTCAAATCATTCACTTCTGCTACCATTTTTTCGAATCTATTAGATCCGTACCCCCTTTGAGCAAAGCTACGCCTCAAAAAATCCAATTCTTTTACATAACCTTCTTCAGATGGATTTAACCGTGACGCCCTCATGACCTGCCCTTTCATTATAGGTTCATAGGTTCATAGGTTCATACTAGGCTATCTGCCCGAGGGCATTTACAAGCCTAGCCCATAGTTTTGTGGTTTACGCCACCCCTTTAGTATGGGGAACTATACACATTATTTTGCTGTGCCTCTGTTGAGCAGTGACACTGAGGTAATCCCTGGGGTATATCTGCGATCTCCCATCCATTGGTCAAGATTTCTCTTGAACAAGGCCAGCGAGGTGCTCTGCCTCACATATACCGGGATTTTATTCCACAGCATAGGGAGTCTTTGGGTGATGAATCTATCCCTCCAGCACGTCCTATTAATAGCCGTGTCGAGGTTTAAGTCTCCGCCCTTGTGGCTCTGACGGATCTAGATTTTTGAGGTGAAGCATATTCATCAAATCTGGGTTTGACATGGCCTTGTATGTTAGGCAAAGGTCACCTCTGAGCAAGCGGTGCGACTGAATAGAGCTGGAGTTCTTTCAGTCGGGCAGCATAGGACAGATGTTTGAGACCCTTTATCCTTTTGGTGAGGAACTTTTGTGGCCTCTCCAGCTGCTGCAAGTGTCGGGTCAGATACATTCCGAATGGGGCATTGTACTCAATCATTGGTCTGATGAGTGATGAGTATAGGGAGACTATGACCTCCCTTGATCTAGATGAGAATCCCTTCATGATAAGGTGGGCAATGTAGAAGGTCTTCCTAACTACTTTAGCTACATGGGTGTCGAATGACAGACTACTATCAACCTGGGTCCCCAGGTCCCTGATAACTTCTTCTGTGCTCAGTGGATTGCCACCTATTTGGTAGCTAGGGGTAACCTTGTTTTTCCCGAAGGGTATGACTATGCATTTTTTGGCATTTAACTTTAGGCCATGGCTCTGGCACCAGTTATCCATTTCTGTGAGACCCTTCTGAAGGATATCTGTGTCAGATGTGTTTTCTACTATGGCGCCCAGTTTGCAGTCATCTGCAAACTTTGTCAGCCATAACCCTCCTGTGTTTGCTTGTACTTCGGAAAAGTAGATGCCAAACAAGAGTGGGCCCAGGACTGAGCCCTGTGGTACACCACTTGTGACAGGCTTTGAGTCTGACATGGCACCAGCAACTCTGACCCTGTGGGTTCTGTCACTTAGCCAGTTTGCAACCCATTACATTTTCAAATACAGATTTCGGGTGCATACTTTCCCTATGCAGGAAAGTATTTCTATGACACAATTTACGATGTATAGACGTGTTTAGAAGACCACTATTCAACCTAGAGATATTTACATTGAGGTATGATATCTGGTCAGGCGAGTAATTCAGAGTAAACCTCCGAAAATCAGTGGAACTATTCATAAGTCCAACAAAGGTCAAAAGACTTTCCACATCACCCAACCAGATCATAAAGAGGTCGTCCACAAATCTCTTATAAAGGCCAACGTTTTCACTAAAGCCTTCGGCTTTAAATAAATATTCATCTTCCCATTTGGCCATTACGAGATTGGCGTAGCTATTGGCACAAGATGTGCCCATAGCTACGCCATCTCTCTGTAGGAACAATTCTTCCCCAAACATAAAAATGTTACTGTACAAAACAGTTTCCAACAACAGGGCCAACATATCTATCCTCTCAGGACTATAATTGGAATTCAAACGTAGGTATTGTTGTATACTAGATATACCTTGGTCATTGGGTATCACAGTAACCTAACTAACCAAACTAACTACATCTAAGGTCAATAGATAATAACATTGTTTTTCTTCCAAACTCTTGGTATAATCATAAAGGTCCAACAAAAACTGCTTACTGTCCTTCAATATAGCAGGGTTGGCATTTACTATAGGACGGAAATAATATTCTAAATAGATTGATAGGGTTTCAGTCACCCAACCTTGTCCGGCAACAATCGGACGCATAGGGGTTTTTTGTAATGACTTATGGACCTTAGGGAGCCCTTGTATTATAGGTATGAGAGGATTACCGACCTTAAAGTAATTATATAATTCCTCATCTATAATTTTATTGAGGACTAGGTCATCCAACATATCATATAACTGAAATACTTTCTTTGTCACTTCTGTCATTTCAATTTTGGTATAGAACCTTGCTTCACTCAATAAATCACACATACTACTATTGTAATCGGTTAGGTCCATCAGAACAATTGGCCCACCTTTATCGGCAGGTCTAATAGCTAACGTGTTGTCATTCCTAAGATCTTTCAGAGCTTGCCGTTGTTTATAATTTAAATTTTTCTTACATTCAACTTTATTACTATTCTCAAAATAGTTATATATGTCATTCTCCACTAATTTGGAGAAGGTATCTATTAAAGGGTGTAACTGTGGAATATATAAACTATTAGGGCGGAACCTCATAGTCCTGTCCATGATTTCATTATTACCAAAATCCAAACTTAATTGTAGATTTCTAACAAACAACTTAGTATCAATAATGGAATCTGCCAGATTACTTCTATTAGTGGGAATAAAGCTGAGGCCTTTTTCAAGTACTTATATTTCATATGGTGTCACTACTTTATTTGACAAATTAACAATCAACGATTCATCATTCTCTCCCACATTTTTTTTAAGGTTGGACCCTGTTGCTCTCCCCCTGAGCCTTTTCTCTTGTGTCTGCCTCTGCTGGCAGATTGTTGTCTGCCTGTATGTGTAAACTGGGCTATAGGGAAAGGGGTGTTGACCTTGGTGTCTGTGCTGTTGTTAGGCATGGATGGCAAAATTGTGTTGACAGTCTTCCTCCTAATCACCTCTACTACTTCTGAACCAGTAGCGTTGGTATTACCACTTGCATTAACATGAGATGTAGTAGCGTCCGTAGGACTAATAGTTGTAGATGGGTTAGGTACAGCACAATTGCCAAAATCACTTGCACCCTCGCTAGTCACAGCGTTACAACCCTGAAGCACATTGCTCCTATTATTATCGTCCAAAAAATTATTAACCGAATTGTTAACAAGATTAGTAGTATTGGCTACTAAATTACATGTAACATTTTGTCCATTCCCTGTCTCAACATGCTGATATGTCTCAACATGCATAGATGTACATATATATATATATATATATATATATATATATATATATATATATATATATATATATATATATATATATATACACACACACACACACACACACACACACACACACACACACACACACACACACACACACACATACACACACACACACACACACACACACACACATATATATATACATACACACACACACACACACACACACGCGCACACACATATATATGTATATATATATATATATATATATATCCTGTCTCCAAATGTTCTGTCCTGTGAAGTATTCCTACCTACTGTCTGTGAATCTCTAGACCACCACATCTGTAATGTCCGTCACACAGGTCTGTAATGCCCTCTCAAAGGCAACACATGGAGGTCTCCATAGTCCTGATAACCTTTCTGACTGCATCCTACATGAACACAGTCGTGGCTTTTCAGAACCATGCAGCAGTGTAGTCTACCACAGCCTGAGCAATGGTGTCATCCCATCTGCACAGAGGACAGACAGAGAAAGTAGATAGCAAACAGGTTATGCCTTAGGATGAATGTTCTTAAGGATAGAAGTCTGAAACTGAAATGTATGCCATTACTACATGACAGCAGTCCTCAATGACATGGGCAAAAAACACAGTACTCTACAGTTAATATAATAATATCATATTAATATCCAATAGGAGATGCATCAAAACATACAGCTCAAACCCCAAGAACAAGATAGTGTAGTACTCAGAGTCCCAGCTGTGCATGCAGGGGTGCATGGTTCGAGTACCAAATTGTACATGGAAAAGCAGTGTTAAAAGTACTAATTCAATAATACAATATGTGTTAAATTCTTTTTTGGCAACCAGTGTACTGTAGTTGGTGTAACATGCAAGTGTGAGTGCATATAACATGTGATACTACCCATGTATACACAGTGTCCCATACAGTATAGTCACACCCCTTACTACTGTGATGACAGCACATAGAAGCATGTTCTGTAAAGGAAATCAAATACACTTACTAAATGATGTCATTACTCTGCTATTTTATAAGACTGGAATGTGAGCAATGGTTACCAGGGCTGAGCTATGGTTAGCAGGTTTAAACATTGCATTGTTCTGCCCAGAAACAATATAAATAGTCCTTGTACGTATTGAACCCAATACCCTATACACCATAGCAACAGCAATTTACTACTAAGCCATCAGAAACAGAAACACCTGACGCTTTTTCAAACATACCATGCATTACAGGCACTTTACAATAGGGAAGAGACTCTGTGCACTCAGGAGTGATTGGTATCTACAAATATATGTATGAAAAGAAACTTATACATATAGAGAGAGATAGATATGTATGGTGATATATATATATATATATATATATATATATATATATATATATATATATATATATATATTTAAAACAATATGTAGATACTGTATATTACCAATAAATACTGGTGTGTGTGTGTGTATGTAGATATATATATATATATATATATATATATATATGTGTGTGTGTGTGTGTGTGTGCATATATATATATATATATATATATATATATATATATATATATATACACACACACACACACACACACACACACACACACACACACACACACACACATATATGTATACATGTCTCAAAATGCCCATACAAACATATGCTGCTGATAGACCACCCATAACTGGGGCAGCATTTTAAGTTGGATACAAAAGGGGCCCATGCCACTGACATCTGCCCCCCCCAGTCCAAATAATACGTAAACAGTACACTACTATAAAAACATGATAGGCCATACACAATGGCCAGATATACAATGACCTCTTAGCAAATAAACTAATATGACCAGACAGCAATTCACACAAGTTTATTATACTCTGATGTCTTGGCCAAAGCCTTCAAGGAGTAAAACATTACAAGAAATACTTGCCTTACATACAAGAAGCAATTAACACTTATAATTACATATTTAAATACACAGCCTCCAACTACACTCCTCATTTAACCCCCTAGGGGATAAAGTATCACATTTATAGATATAAATTGAGTCTGCACATAACAATTGCTCGTTTATGACTGTTTGATCAAACTGAGAAATAGACATTTTCAGAAACAGTACCTTGTAACCCACTACTGTCCCCATGGTGAGATTTATAAAAATGTACAGCTATAGAACTGTCTTCTTTCTTATCAGTAATATCTCTCACATGTTCTAACAGTCCAGTTTTAAAATACGTCTTAGTCTCCCTCCCATAAAATATGTTACAAGGGCATCTAAGAACATTCTCTATACACTGACCTCTTGAATGTACAGAGTTCCACATGTTGTCCAGCTTTTGCCCTCAGCAGGAATGACAGTGCTAAATAATGATAGACCATATCTATCAACCTCTTACTGCATGTCATCTGGACAAAGCCTGACATAATTGGGGAACATAGGCCCAAAAACATGGCCATACTTGGAATATTGCTGTTATACACTGAGAAAGTTGCTGGTGTTACAAGGTTTGTTGTAACATATCTTTTCTGAGGGATATCATGGCAGAAACACAAATTTATGGTAGCATTTACTGATTGCAATCACCAGAGTATACTACTGATTTGCCAAGGACAACACCTGTCTGGGGAACAGACCAAACATAACAGGCAAACCTCTGGCCATTGTGTGGATAGCTCTACAATTGAGAGCTATGCAGACACAGAACTTTTTCAGACTGAAATCCATGCAGAAGCAGAATGTTCTATGTATGCAAATAAGTTGTGCATGTTCTACTTGTGTGCAATATCAGTTTCAGTGCATACAACAGACAAATGTTTACAGGTACTGGTTGTTGCATTGCCATGACAATGATATGGGTAGTAGATTAGACATGATTATAAGGTTGTAATTGGAGAAGTGTACAACTGTGTTCTGACCCTCTGTCCATGCCTACAATACAAAAATGAGACCACAGAAAATCTTTTCAAAACGTTTCCCACCTTAAATGTGTCCCATAATCTGTACAATTCCATTGACAAACAAACAAATCTGTTGGGGGAGAAAATATAAAACATAAAAAACATACTATAAACTGGTTGCATACATGTGCACACACATAAACCACTACTTGTTTGATGCACCTTTTGCAGTAATCACAGCATTCTCTTTTTGGTTACACATATGCCATCAATTAACAAGACTCTGATTAACCCCAAATAATGTTAAATTGTCCTAGTAGGATATATTTGACATTTACCCAGTTGCCTGCTACAGCAAAATACATGTTTGGCAGAGAGCTTACAAAGCATTGAAAGGATTTCATTGTGGACAGGTATCAGTCAGGAGAAGAGTAGAAGTGTCCCAGTGCAGTCATTAGACAGTGTGGAAGGTATGTGACAACAGTGACACTGCAAACACCTGGACGTCCATCCAAAATGGATGACATGACAAGATGACAACTGGCCATGGAGGCTGACAGGGGACCAACAGCAACACTGAATGAGCTGCAGAAATGCCTGCCAAATACTGGGTGTGTACCACATGTGATAATCTTCTGTATTCCCCATATGTCTGCCCTGTGGGGTAGGGTTTCTAGATGGAAACCTCTTCTTACACAGAAAAACATCCAGGGCTGGACAAACATTGCCAAACAGTGCATCAAGTCTCCAAAATGCATTTGGACAATGTGTCAGGGTCTGATGACACCAAGGTTGTACCTTTGGCCTACAATTCCAAGAAGGATGTTTGGCCCAAAAGAACACTTTGCATCACCAAAAGAACACCATCCCCTAGTGAAGCATGGTGGTGGCAGTATCATGCTGTGGGGTTGCTTTTCAAAAGCTGGAACTGGGCCTCTACTCAAGATGGAGGGAATTATGAACAGCTCCAAATACCGACCATTTTTGTCCTCAAACCTTCAGTCATCTGCTAGAAAGCTGAAGATGATGAGAGATTTTATATGACAACATGACAATGACCCCAAGCATACATCCAAATCAACAAAGGAATGGCTTCACCAGATGAAAATTACAGTATGGGAATGTGCCAGCTAGTGGCCAGACCTACATCCAATAGAAAATCTGTAGGTTGCCCTGAATAGGGCTGTGCACAAGAGATGCCCTCACAAATTGACATATTTGTAGTGCTGTTGCAAGGAAGACTGGGCAACTATTACCAAGTAAAGATGTGCCTTGATGATATACTCCGACCTAAGAAGACTGAATGCTGTCATTATCTCTACAGGTGATTCCACAAAGTATCTGTTTAAGGGTGTGCACACTCATGCAACTAACTTATTGTACCGATTTCAATTTGCATATGTTTTCCCACAACAGATTATGTTTTCAATGGAATTGTACAGGCCATAGGTCACATTAAAGGTGGGAATTGTTTTGAAATGAATTATTGTGGTGTCAAGTTACAATAGCACAAAGACTAGGCATTGTAACAGGGGTGTGTACATGTGTATATCCACTGTAACTGTATGGAGTCATCAATGCCTGACCTGTAAAACCCACCTCCACCAAGGTAGAGTAATCCCCTTTGGTGGATAGCAGCAATACAAACCACAGAATAGGTTGCTATATTGCTGTACAAGGCCACATAGGTGCAGACAACAACTTGGAAGCATGTCCACCTCTATCTGAACAAGCATGTAAGGTCACAGGTGACTCCCTGTAAGGTTAACTATGAGTACAAATCACACATATCCACACTGCCAAGGCCAGTGCAAGGGTGTCTTCACATATGTTGTCAGTCTCAGAGGCAACAACACAATTCACCCTGTACTGTTGTTAAAACACACCTCATACACACATGCCATGGCTATAGGTAACCTGCATCAGACAGGTTAGGTGTGAACATCATCCCCCTGTCCCCCCATCCCTATAGGGAGATATGCACATCAACCACACCCCTCCCCTCATCAATGGTGAGCAGGTACATATTGCCTACTGAAAGGCAACAGCAAGTCTCCATGGGGCCTGATAATATCCCGGTCTACATCCTACATGAACTCAGGCATGTGCTCAGAGTTCCATCACACACTGTAGTCAAAACAGCCTTGGCAACATCCACACCCCATCCACATGGAAGATGGCCACTGTCATCCCTCTACACAGAAATGAATGGGGAATAGAGGTTTGTGCAAATAACTGTTCATCATTGGGAGGAATATGACACATCAGGGCCAGGAGTGCAATGCAAGCTAATATTGTGCTGATAGATTACAAGGGTATGGTGTAGTTGTGAATGCTGGCAACAAATATCCACTGTAGATGTGCAATTTCTGTCCATACTGTTGACAACTGTATGAGGTGTTATGATGTGTTTCACTGTTTATGTCTTCCAGGTGGGATGCAACACCCCCAAAATCCACCCTACAGTGCAGCAGAAACATCTGAAATAATTGACACCATTGTCAACCATTATGAAGTCATGTTTGACCATACTCAAGAACATCTGTGGGAGTGGACCACCCCGTGGAATGACCTAGTCCACAGGGTAAATGATGTCAGCCTGCACACAAGAACCTATGAGCAGGTCAGGCATTGTGCTACCAACCTCCTACATAACGCCTAATGAAGGGCTGCTGCCATAGCAGAGAAGCGACAGCCAGAGCTGGGGGCCCAGTAACACTCACTGAATAGCTCCTCGCCAACCTTGGTGCACCCACCCCAAGCACACAACATCTTGCTGAATCCAACATTGTGGATGTGGGTGCCCCCCACACAATGAATGAGGAGCATGCAGGTAAGGCCCTAGTGCACATTAGTAGAGTACTTTAGCATACATACTTGTATCTGTAGAGTATCATGCATGTGACAGATAAGATAGTAGTTGTGGACGGGGTTTGGTAATGCATGTAAGTGCACATCTATGGTGATGGGCAGCATATGTCGTAGTATTGGGGTTTGTATCTATAGAGTATCTACACGTATATGTCAGATAACATAGTAGTTGTGGACAGGGTTTGGTAATGCACATAAGTGCACATCTATGGTGTTGGGCAGCGTATTTCATAGTATTGGGGTTGTACTGCTAATGTGCAGAAATGCTGCTTCCCCCCTGTACCAAGGCCACATGTAAGTCTGCTGACAGCACCTCTCTCCCACACCTATTTATCTCCCTCTGGTCTACAAGTAGGACAGCAGCCTGAAGCTGGTGAGTATGTAGTTGGTTTGTTGTGCTTTGCCAATACACACCTAGCCATATTTCTTGATGTCCATGTTCACTTGTGGTGGTGTTAACTGTAGTGCATCACAGTGGTCACCACAGGGGCCTATCTGAAGGGTAATGTAACATTCCTGCAGCATACCTCACAACCTGTCAGTGCAAGACGTCTGGACAGAGACCAACAAACTGGAGGGACAAATGGGCTACGGTAGGGACATGTATGACACATTAATCCTATACAGTGGATACCACAGGGTACACACCCTTGTCAAGATGCAAAGTGTTTCTGATATATACAATGATAGACCACAATATTACATTCCACACCTTTTCTAACCTGTAATGTGACCATAACATAAACAATTAACTTGTAAAACCGAGAAATATGTTAGGCCACCAAATATGGGGTATACAAACCTTACAAAATCGCTGGATGCATATGCATGCACACCCTCCAAATAACACATTGTAGGAACAGCTTGTGATGTACTAACAGCATTCACTCTGCTTGGGTACACACCTGCCATAAAGTACAGGGACTCAATGTAACGAATAACAGTCCACTGTCGGAGCGTTGTATTCATGACATTTGCTCAGCTGCCTGTACCAGAAGCAGCCATGGCTTGCACACATCTTACAAAACATCATAGGGATCTCACATTTGAAAGGTATCAGTCAGGAGTAGGGTACAACAACATTAACACAGCATTACATATACCATGGAACACAGTGGAGACAGTCATCAAAAGGTAGATTAAATATGGGACAACAGTGCTGTTGAAAAGAACCAGATGTCCTTCCAAAACAGATGGAAGGACATGTTGAGAAGTGGTCAGGAAGACTGCCAGGAGACATGCAGCAACACTGAGGGACTTGCAGGACTCTCTGGCAAGTACTGGTTGCATAAGTACATGTGACAACACTCGCCTGGATTCTGCATAAGGCTGGCCTATGAGGTAGGGTCAGTGGACAGAAACATTTACACACACCAAACACCATGCAGAGCTGTGTACAAGTAGCAAAACATAATATCAGGTCTCCCAAAGGCATGTGTTGAAATGTGTAATGAGATCAAGGTTCAAACTTACAGCCACTATCCCTAAAGCTACATGTGGTGCACAAGCAACACCTCACTTCACCTGAAGACCACCATCCACATGTTGAAGCTCACTGGTGGCAGTGCCCTGCTTTGGGGTTGCGGTTCATTAGCTGGAACTAGGCCTGTAGGCACAGTGGAGGGAATTACTAACAGTTCAAATAACACTCACGCATGGGTCAAAGCAGTCAACCATCTGCAAGACGGCTGAGGATGGAGAGGGTTTTCAGTTTCCAAAATGACAATGACCTGAAGCATACATCCAAAGCTACCTAAGAAAGGCTCCATCTGAATACAACCAAGGGTATGCATTGGGCCAGACAAAGACCAGACTTAACACTGATAGTAAACCCCCAGTGTGACCTCCAACGTCTGTGCACATGAGCTATCCTTGGGGACCTTTGCAGGGAAGACTGTCAAAATAATTCCACGTCAAGATGTGCCATGCTGATACTCCCCTTCCCAGGAAGAGTGACTGTTGTACTTCACTTAACAGGTGTTTCAAAAAAGCATTGGTTTAAGGGTGTCCACACCTATGCAACCACTGTATCATACTCATCTCACTCAGTATATGTCACAACTAACACATTTGTTTGTTTCTCAATTGGATTGCACAGGTCATATATCACATTTAAGGTGCGTAATGTTTTTGAATGCAGTATTTGGGTCTCATTTTATATGATATAAGAGCCTGCCATGTTACCAGGGGTGTGTACACTTATCATATCCACATTAAGCTTAGAAGGTAGTTGGTGTAACAGTACTTGTTTGAATAGGGTCTAAATCAGAATCGCAAACATTCACAATGTTGAATCTGACATTGTCGACATGTAAACAGTGAAACTGCAGAACATCGAAGAAGTAAATGGAAATCTCTGTAAAGGGAGACTTCCATTTACTTCAATGTAGTTTGGTCTTGGAGTTGGAATATTTAAGTAGCGGGGGTGTGGGGGGTGCTTGCCCCCCTGCTTAAAGCAAGTAGGTCTATTTTTTGACTTTTTGTGATGTTTTTATTAGATGTTCAGTGTTACTGGACTTCGATGATATGGTGTCAATCATATCGTATTCGAAGTTCAGTAACTTCGAGCATCTAATATAAACCCGTTTGAATATACATTCACTGCTGGTGATGAGGTCTGCAAATCAAATGTATGTCATTAATTAGGGACATCAATCCTCATATGATCCCAGTTATGTGTCAGACAAACACATAGGGGTTGTGAGGAACAGAGCAAACATATGTGCCAGACATCTACACATTCTTCCATGATTTGTACAGTTGTGAGGTATGGTCTCCAGTAGTTGCCACTGTGCTATACAGGTGAACAGCAATAATATGTACATGGGTCCACTGTGTGCTAGGGGAATGGACATCAACTACTAACAGTACTCATGCATCCCAGAGATGTATATTGTTAGAAACAAGGATTGAGAATGGCTGCAATGCATGCTGATGACGGCTTTGTGTCATGCATGTCACCTTTTGGGCAATGTGAGGTCTGTGTAATAGCTTTGTGCCACTTCACCTGTAAGTGTCTGTGTGTGTGTCTGTGTGCATGTGGCAGCCAACCATAGGTTCATAGGTAGGTACAAGCCTATCTGCCCAAAAGCATTTATAAGCCTAGCCAGAATGTGTTGGATTTTGCTGCCCCCTTAGATTAGTTCCCTGTGCCTCTGTTCAGCAGAGCCATTGGAGTGATCCTCGGGGTAAACTTCCTGTTTCCCATCCACTCATCAAGGTTGCTCTTGAAGAGTGTTAGTGAGAAGCTCTGCCTAATGTAGATTGCAATCTTGTTCCAGAGCATGGGAAGTCTCTGGGACAGGAATCTATCCCTCCAGCATGTCCTATTTATTGTTGTGGTGAGGTTTAGATCCCTGGAGCATGTGGCTTGAGGGGGTATGTTTTTTTTAGGTGGAGCATGTCCATCAATTCTGGGTTGGACATGGTCTTGTATGTCAGGCAGAGATCACCTCTGAGAAGGTGGTATGCAACCGAGTACAGCTGGAGGTTCTTCAGTCAAGCTGCATAGGGCATCTGTTTGAGGCCAGTGATCCTCTTGGTATCTTTCCAGCTGTTGCAGGTGTCTTATAAGGTACATCCCAAATGGGGCATTGTACTCTATGATGGGTCTGATGAGTGATGCATAGAGGGGCACAATGACCTCTTTTGATCTGGATGCAAACCCTTTTGTGATTAGGTGGGCCACATAGAAGGATTTTCTAACAACTTTGGAAATGTGATTATCAAAAGAGAGATTACTATCTACTTGGGTCCCCAGATCCCTTATTTCATCTTCTGTATTTAGGGGGCTACCACCTATGTGGTAATTTGTGGGTACTTAGTTTTTTCCAAAGGGGTTGACTATGCACTTCTTGGCATTTAGCTTGAGGTCATGGTTTTGACACCAGGTATCTGTCTTAGTGAGACCCTTTTGGAGGATGTCTGTGTCAGCCGGATAATGTACAGGTATTAATTTACATTTGTCTTCCCCTCACAGGTGGAAATGGGGGTTGGGGTCCCTCCCACTTGGGAACTGATGTCAGTATCTCTGCAGACTCTGACAATGATGATAGCCATAGTGAGGCACAGGTGGGGTTGTCAGGGGCTGAATCTGTGCCATTGGTTGGAATCCCACTATCTATCTGATCCCCACACAGTCACAATGTCCACACATACCCCATCACCAGTGGTCATAGATGATGGACAGTTGGGTGGTGGCATAGGACAGGCAAGTGTGTCTGTAGACACCAGCCATAGACAGATAACAGGCAAGGTCCCACACAGGCAGATGGGCAGGGGTGCTTGAAGGGGGACTGCTGCCCATCATGCCTCTGTCACAAGTGCCAAAGCAAGTGTCACCAGATGCATGTTTCAGACCATCATGGAGGCACAGTCACGTAGTGAATGTAACACAAGCCAGCTTCTCAGGGTCGTGAATGCCACTCTTCCTGCTATGCGTGACAACCTCCATGATTGTGTGGATTTATTTATTTATTTTACATTTGTTGACCTGGATAGTCTGACTGGATATATATCCATTTTCAGTGGAGGCCCAGGGAGAAAAGATCCACATACCAAAACAGAGACCGTACATACTTCACTGAGTGATAAACTCAGGGAGACATGTTTAGAAAATTATAGACAAAGAATACAGGCAGATATCAATATACACAAAGTGCAGACTTATACCTGATTAGCAAAGACGCATCAGAAAATGTGAACATAGAATACAATCAGATGTCATAATTCACAATGCTTAGACAATCACATGCTATGAGGCATAGATACTTGGCTAAACAGCAGGTTGGGTAGCAAGACATGTATTAGTGAAGTTGTTAGGTTTAGAGCAAGAGCACAGCCAATAAGATGTGAGGTATTTTTTGAGTTATCATTTAAATAAGGGTAGTGAGGTTTCCTTGGTAATGGTAGTAGGAGGTAGATTCCAGATTTTACTGGTTGAGTTGCCAAATATAACATCGCCTGCAGAGTTGTTGGATTTTTGGGTCAGTATCATTAGTTTATCAGCTGAGCGTAATGGCCTGGGGGCACTATGAGGGGTGAGAATAATTTTGAGAGCAGGTGTGTTGTCAGGTTGATGGACTATTTTATGCTCTACTATAAGCTGGTTGAACTGTAGAAGGGTAGGATACTCTAGCCATCCCAGTGTTCTGAGGTTCTGGCAATGGTGGGTCCTAAAAGCCATGCCAGTAGCAAATCTGGCTATATGATTGTAACATCCTGATAATTTATTGAGATCAGTTTTGGATAAGTTGGTGAGCACAGGGGAGGCATACATAAGGGTAGAGAGGAGGTGTGATCTTGTAATAGCTACCCTAGCAAGGGAGGTAAGGAAAGGTTTGGCCTGTACAGGGAGCCAAGTTTTTTGTTGACGAACCTAATATTGTGATTGACATGTTTATCAAATTTAAGGTTGTTGTCTATTATTACACATAGAAGCTTTGTATGGTCATCAGGTTTGATAATGGTGTCATTGCTAGATTTGAGGAAGGAGGAGAAATTCTACTGTTAGAGGAGGAAAAGTACTAGCTTGGTTTTGTTAGGATTTAGAAGCAGGCTGTGATTAGCTAGCCATGTTTCTACTGTGCTGAACATGGTCTGGGTGAGGGTTAGAATATGTGCAGGAGAGGAAGCAGAGCATATTAGCATTGAGTCATCTGCATATTGGATGCAGGTGGCTCCTGGGATGGTGGTGTGCAGATCGTTGATAAAGATAGAGAAAAGAAGGGGACCTAGTATGGACCATTGTGGGACACCTAGGGTTAGAGGAAGTTGGGATGACAGCTTGCTCTGCCGTAAGACCGCCTGCTGTCTACCGCTTAGGTAGGAGTGAAACCATTTTACGGTGTGTTGGTCTAAACCAATGGTTTGCAGGGTATTGAGCAGTAGCTGATGGTTTTGACCATATCAAAAGATTTTGAGAGATCTAGGAAGAGTGCTGAAGATAGTTTGTTGTTGTTACAATGAAGACTGATGACATTAGAGAAAAATAGAAGAGCTGTGGTGGTACTGTGGAATGGCCTAAAGTTGTACTGATAGTCGGCGAGCTTTCCGAAAGTGCATGATTTGTTTGTGTATGCATCTTTCCATGATTTTAGCTAGTGGTGAAAGAATGGCTATAGGTCTAAAGTTAGATAATTCTGTAGAACTTCCTCCTTTATGGAGAGGTATAACGTGATATTTTCCATATTGCTGGGATGGATCTGTTGATCAAAATAGAAATGGAAAGTGCTATGGCATCAGCTGCTTTTTGAAGATATTCAGCTGGGGGGTGGTTAGCAGCTAGTGTGGTAGGTTTTAGCTTTTGGAGTAAAGTCTGGATCAGGTTGGTAGGTACGGTTTGAAAGGTAAAGGTGGGTTGGGTGCTGGGTGGATCAGGGCTAGATGTGCCAGAGCTGGTGTTTGTGTCCGATGGAGTGAGATGGGTAGCTAGAGACTAGATAGTTTCAGTAAAGAAGGAGTTGAAGCTGTTTGCAATTCCTACACGGGATTTATCAAGGTCAGCTGATGGGGTAGGAGTGGCAGAATTGCCTGGGTGGAGAAGACTGTTAATACCAGCCCAGAACTTTGAGGTTTTAGCTGATATTTTTGTTGTAGGAGGGTGTAGTGATTTTTTTTCTAGAATGACAGATTTTTTGGTCTGGTTCCTTAGCTCCCAGTATCTTACTTGGTCCATAGGGGCTTTGGTAACATGCCACCTAGCCCAGGTGTTGTTTCCTAGCTTAATTTTGGTTTGTGTTTCTTTAGATAGCCACAGTGCAACTGTGGCTTTCACACTGATGGTACATGTAGGAGCATGGTGGTTAAGGATAACCAGAAATCTGGTATTAAAGTACTCAACTGCTTCTTGTAATGGGAGTCATTTCAAGACATTCTAATTACATGTTTTGAGTTCTTTTTGGAAGTTGTCAAGGTTAAAGTTACTGACATTTCTTATAGTTTTGTAGGTGGGGTGGTTGGGAATGTCGGCTTTGAGCCTAATAACATAGGTAAGGCAGTGATCACTTAGATCATTGGGTAATGTACCTGACTTGCACTTTTGGGGGTGGCTGTTAATAAGTATCCAATCGAGGATACTATCTTTGACTCTATTCTTGCTAAATCTGGTGGGAGTGGCAATGATCTGAGTAATCCCATGGAGGTTTAAATGGGTGGAGGGAGTTTCAGAGGAACAGGTGTTCCAATCACTGTTAAAGTCCCCCAGGACAATGGTTTCCTGGGGATAGTTAGAAGCTAGCCAATGTAAGATATTTTCTAGAGTATATCATTCTTGCTGGGTGGAATATAAATGCAGACAATGCATCTGCATTTATTTTTATTTATTATTAGTTTGGTGATGAGAATTTCTGCATTACCAAACTGGGGTAGCTGTTGGGTGTCAATTGTCATTGTTAGGGTAGACTTGTATAGTACAGCTACCCCACCACCTTTCCTGGAGATCTGGTCTAGTCTAAGGATGTTGTACTGTGGGGGTGTTATTTCATTATCTTTGGTAATTGGTTTTAGCCAGGTTTCTGTGATGCAGAGGATACCAGGAGAGTGAACAGCTAAGAGTAGGCTATGGATCTTGTTGTTTAGGCTTCTGATGTTGAGATGACAGACCAGAAATGAGTTTGGAAGTCTATCAATCTGGGTAGTACACGTTGGGTTGTTAGATGGTGCGCTTGGGTCTACAGTTGTGGATGGGCCAGGGTTGGGGGTGGATGTCTCCATCATTCATAAGATTAATTTTTAAGTTGCTTATGAGTCTTAAAAAATTGTTTATGATTTTTTCGCAGCTTTTGGTTTTTAAGCTAATGTAATGGTATTTAGTCAGGTGATGGTAACTGGGGGGTGAGGAATTAGGAGTGGGGTGGTTATGTGGTGGATAAACTTATTAAATGCTGGGTTGGTGTCTATTTGAGAGTTTGGGTATTGGATTTCAAGATGCTGTACATATTCATTGGAGCTTAGGTGATAAGGA
This sequence comes from Protopterus annectens, assembly GCF_019279795.1. Taxonomy (NCBI): domain Eukaryota; kingdom Metazoa; phylum Chordata; order Ceratodontiformes; family Protopteridae; genus Protopterus; species Protopterus annectens. The sequence continues at coordinate 836,667,658 of NC_056750.1, read as the reverse complement.
ATGAATAGCAGGGGTACTAAGGGTAGCAGCATTAGTGTTTTAGCTGTATTCATAGTAAATTACTAGGGAAGGGTCTGTATTGAGTGTATGTGGTGGATAAAAGATTAGAGATAATAGTATAGCTATGGGTGGGTTAATATGGATAGTGGGGTGGATAGAGGGTGTATTATTGTGCTAGGAGTTTGCTGGGTTCAAAGAGCACGTGTGGTTGGTTAGCTAATTAAGGTAGTGTGCCAGTGGTACTATAAACGTAGCACTATTGGGGGCGGGTGGGATATGGGGGCAGGGTGTGGTGCGGAGCGAGCAAAGTGAGTGGAGTGGAGCTAAACCAGTAAAGCAGATGCCTAGAGGCAGCATGTGTAGGTATGAATTACAAGCACATTTTTTGTTTCTTTTTATATGCCCAATACTCTGTTCCTAGGTCCTACTGTTACAAACTACACAGTTCCCTACCTGTTTCTCAATTTACAATGCAGAGAGCCCATTTTTCAATTTCCTTTTGTAGCAAGCTTGTTTCACTTAGTTTATTGAGAAATGCACTGTTTGGAGGTGCAGAGCACACTACGCTCATCTGTTGAACAGTATAAAGCATGCTGTTTTTACCTTAATTGGGGAAGAAAGAAGGCTACACTGTTATTACGCTGAGGTCATGGATAGACAGTTGGGTGAGATGGTGGGAATCCTCAACCATGGAATGTCAATCCTTGAATGTGGAATATCTGTGATAGAGCATGTGGTGGGAGTTGTCCATCAGCCATGTGGACGTAGGACAGCTGCATGAACAGCTGAGGTTCCACATGGCCATGAAGCTTCTCCCTCCTATAGTGGCAGTACCAGCAGCACAACTCCAGAGGGGTCACTGTCCACTGTACAATGCAGCAGGCCATGGGCACGTGGTACTGGCCAGTACCAACAGGGATGCGGATCCAGCAGACAGCAGTCACCATCGGGGAGTAGTACTGCATCTGGCCTTATGCCTGGTTGTGGCAGTGGGTCCCCTGGCAGGCCCATTTCCCATGTCCATGGCCAAAGATGGTGAACTGCACACTCTGACATGTATGGTTCACAGCTGTCCAACATACCCCTGTGTAGGGCAGCTACATGGTGTGACTGCATGCATCCATGCACACACACATCACCATCATAGCCAGGTCACCTCCAGACTTACACACACCACCTCTGTACAGCCCATTTAATGAACAACCCCTAAAAACACACACATGATGTCAACCAAATGGCCCAGCCTAGGCCTCTGGCAAACCCACACCACACCCTGTACATATGATGATACCTGTGCCACATCCCTGTCATCCATACCATCGATGCAGGGACATGTTAATATGGGTCTTATGCACAGGGTGAATTTAGTACAGTTTAGCAAGGTAATGCTGTGTAAAGTGTTGTCAGCTAGCATGTTTAATGGTTACACGTCAGAGTGTGTAGCTGTCCAGCCATGATGCATTATTGTTGTTATTAATGCTGACAGAGTGTGGTCTCCATAATATATTCTGTTAGTCTTCAAGGTGTCTTTGTGTCAGCAGGATGTGGCCCTGCAGACATTATCTACAAGGAGTGTGGCTGTGTGGTAACACACTGAGTGTGACATATCCAGGGTACAGCTGTACACAATTAACAGGTCTGTATAACAATTTTTGCATGTGCCATGTAGCTTATAGGGCTGAGGGGTGTATACAGGTAAGTGTATGGTGGCTGACATCAGCAGCTCTTGTACAGTGGACAATGGCAAGTGTAGTGGGTTGAACATACCTCTGATTTGTAAAACCCACACACTCAGAAGGTATTGTGTTGACCCAACACACAGCGAATACTGACACACACACACACACACACACACACACACACACACACACACACACACACACACACACACACACACACACACACACACACACACACACACACACACACACACACACACACACACACACACACACACACACATGATTACAATTGCCAATGCTGGGTTTGAAATCCCTACTCATTTAGTTAGTGGTAGTACAGTATTATGTAGTTATCACAGGTGGAACAGCGCTCATAGTGTGTTGAGTTTCCAAAATACATGCACAGTGAGTAACATCACGTGCCCTTGTAAGGTATGGCAATAGGTGGTGTAGTGGGTGTGACACCCACACCCTAGCTCAGCAATCAAGGAGCCTCAATCCTCACCACTAACACCAGAGGGGTGTCTCATATATGAGGAAAGGATAACAAATACACACATTAAAGTGCAATTTCCCTTAAGAGCACACAGAGATCACAGTCAGTCTGGGGCTGGTCACTCCCTTGCTCTCGAGGTCCTCAATAAGACTCCATACTGACACAGCTATAGGATCTAGATCTCAGCCAGCTGGACAAGCTAAAATCTCCAACACCCTCTTTGTCCAACCAGTGCTTCGTGTCCCTGCTCAAGAAGCTGACACGCACACACTTTGAGATAAGAGTTTATATAACCACACAGACACTTCTGGGGAAGGCTGGCACAGGTTCTCCAGCTGTGCCCCCATTTCTCAGACTATACAGTAGTAATCCCTGCCACCACCCAGCTAATATTTATCAGCTACTCAAAGGCCCTTAAAAGGGTGCCCAATTATTACTGTGCAGTATTATTATCCAATTGGTAGTATAACTAAACAGTCAAGGCTTATTAGAGTGACTTGGTACAGGATCCTTATATACATGCAATGTACTCTTACAGCTTAACTTATCTCTACACAAACCAACCACAGTTAAAAGGTTTTAAAATATTTAATAATAAATAATTAAAATCACAAGTCAATACTCTCTACTACACAGTGCTAGTCAAGAGTTCAGACATCACTCAGAAATACTTAAAATAATTTAGTAGTACAGTTCTGACATCACAGAAAAATGCAGTCTAATCTTTCTAGTTCCTAGCTATTTCTAAAAGAAAACACAAGTCTAAGATAACTTACATCTAGAGCAAGACAGTGCTGTGAGTTAGATGGTCAAGACAAAAAAATGCTTAATAATCTCTGGTTCTCTCTGTTTAAATTGAAATTGCAGTTCTGATAAACATTACATTAATATTTACACCTTCCTGGGGTTCCAAGGCCAACAGAAACTGCATCTACATTCTTTTACATCTAGGCAGAAAGCAGAGCAATAAAAATACATCTGCATGTTTAAATCTAGCAATCTAACTCTTGGTTAAAACAATAGAAAGAATGTCCTAGCCCAGATGGATGGACTCCGAATCTTTAACTTCAAAGGACAGACATGAAGTAATTTCAACTTCAAAGGACAGACATGAAATGCTTGTCTTAGCTTTCTTTACAGCAGAGGGCAATGTTGTTACATTTTTTGAAATTCAACATTTCACAGCATATTCTTTCATTTAAGAAAACAAGCCTGTATTTCAACATTCATATTTACAAATGACAGAATTATCTGTAAAATTCTATCTGGCTAGGCTAGCAGCCTTCACAGTGGGCGTGACAGGTCTCATACTAATGTCATGCATGAGTGTACACACTCTCAGACACTGCTATACACACCAATGCACACACACAAGTGTGCCAGTACTGTGATTAAGAGCCATGCCTCTCTAGCTGATCATTCCATACTGTTACATAGCTGTTGCACACAGCACAGGGCTTATAGGTCTGCAGAGTATGTACAGATACCTCTACAGCTGATGTAAAAAGCAGCCCTTGTACAGTGGAACATAGGATGTGTGCTGAGAGTACGATGGCCTACAATTTAATACTTGGCCGCCCAATGGATATATTCCTCACTCAAACACAAACAATCAGGATACTGGGATTCATAGGATCATGTGTTCATATATACATACCAGGCTAATGGGCATGGAGCCATGACAAGCCTAGCCCAAGGGAGTACCCTGGCATCATGCAATCTGACATTTTTCTCAGGTGGTCTATCGACCATTGCCACTTGAGTGATGACCAGGGTGACAGTAAATTCCCCATCCACTCATCCAGATTTCTCTTAAAGAAGACCAGTGAGGTGCTCTGACATGTATGCGACATATATTGCATTACATGTCCACTCGCTGGGTTATGTATCTGTCCCCCAGCATGTTCTATTGATTGTGGTAATGAGGTTGAGGTATCCATGACGTGTTGCTTACAGATCAGAGTTTCACTACATAAAGTTTCATAGGTTCATAGGTGTGTACTAGGCTAATGGCCCTGGAACCTTTACAAGCCTAGTCCATAGGATTACCCTGGCATCATGACACCTGACCTTAGTTCCCAGTGCCTCTTTCAAGTAGAGCCACTGGAGTGATCCCCTGAGTTAATTTTCTATTTTCCATCCACTCATCAAGATTTCTCTTGAAGAAAGCCAGTGAAGTGCTCTGCTTGACATGTATGGCAGGTCTACTCCATAGCATGGGCAGTCTCTGGGTTATGTACCTGTCCCTCCAGCTTGTTCTGATTGTGGTAATGAGGTTGAGGTCTCTGGAGCATGTAGTGCGGAGGGATTGGGATTTCTTTAGATGTAGCATTTCTAACAGAGCTGGGTCAGAAATGGCTTTGTAAGTCACGCATAAATCACCTCTAAGTAGGTGATATGAGACAGAGAATAGTTGAAGTCTTTGAGTCTGTCCATATAGGACAAGTGTTCAAGGTGTAAGATCCTCTTTGTGAGGTATTTTTGTGGCCTCTCCAGTTGTTATAGGTGTCTAGTGAGGTACATGTCAAATGGCATTCCTAACACAGCTAGCCACACATGGCATTGTCAGTCAAGCATGGATTGCCTGTAAGTAGCCAAGATGTGGCCAAGAATACTTGAAGGTATTGCACTCTGCCCATATAGGACAGTTGTTTGCAGGCTAGGGTCCTATTTGTGAGGTACACTTGCTGCCTCCATAGTTGTTGCAGGTGTCTAGTGAGCTACATGGCAAATGGGCCATTGTACCTGCTGGTTGGCCTAATGAGGAGAGAGTAGAGGGAGACATTAGCCTCTTCCTTACTGGATGACACACCCTTACTTATGAGATGTGCCACATAGATATTATTTCTGTCCACAGTAGCAATGTGGTGGCCATATGAGAGATCACTGTCAGCCTATATTCCCAGGCCTCTGATAAGGACTTCTGTGTCCATTGGACTAGCAGCAATATGTTAATTTATGGTAAACACATTCATTCCACAAGGGATTGTGAGACATTTCTTTCCATTCAGCCTAAGGCCAGCATTCTGACAACAATTGGATGTCTCAGTGGGGCCTTTATGCAGGATGTCAACATGATATGGGGCTGTACACATAGCATCTACCTTGCAATTGTCTGTGAACATTGTCAGCCAGGGTCCTTTTGTGTTGTTCTGGATGCCAGAAGCATGCATGACAAACATGAGGGGACTCATGACCTGACCCTGTGGTACTCCACTCGTGACTGGTTGGCAGTCTGACATGGAGTCTGATACCTTCACATTGTGGGTCCCGTGCATGAGCCATTTTGCAACCCACCAAGCGACATAGGGGTTGATATCTAAATGGCTGTGTTTGTCTATGATTCCTGAGTGGGGAATCATATCACAGAATTAGAAGACCCGCCTATATTGTTTTTGTGTCTGTACTGTTGCATAGTTATTTCATATGGCACACAGCTTATAGGGCTGCAGAGTGTCCACAGCTACCACTACAGTGGTTGACAACAGTGGGTTTTGTACAGTGAACATTTGGATGTGTACTGGGTACTATAATTTTGCGAAACACCCCCAATGAATATGGTACACAACAAAACACATACCAGTATTGAGATTAGAATTCCTACCTATCTATGAATACCATGATTAGAACCCCTACCTATCTATGTCTGCTATAGTGGTACCCAGTTATCAGATGCACCACTGAGCTTATACAATTTCAACTAGTCCAAAGGTACTTCTAAGGTGAATGACATCAACAGGACTTCTAAATTAGGATGAGGGAAAGTGTAAAGGTTGGTACACAACTCAAAATGGTATAACCCAAACAGTATATGAATCTCACACAAACACACACACATACAAATAAACACAGTTGCCAGTACTGGGATTAGAACTCCTGCCTATCTAGTTGTTTCTACTATAGTGTTACGCAGTTGTCAGAGACACCACGGAGCTTATGCAATTCCACCTAGTCCAAAGGTGCTTCTAAGGTGAATGATATCAACAAGACTACTAAATTGGGGTGAGGGGAAGTCTAAAGGGTGGTACACAACTCAAAATGGTATAACACACTCAGCATATGATTAACACACACACACACTTGCCACTATTGAGATTATAACCCCTGCCTGTCTTATTTGTACTATACTATTACACAGTTACCGCAGATGCTGCAGAGCTTATTGGACTAACAACTGGACAAAGGTGCTGATAACTGCACAGCTGAGGTAAAGTATTACAGGTGTCAGAAAGTCTGCCTTCAGGTTTTCCCCTACATCTTGCTAGTTCTGTCTTGCACTTCAAATAGCATAATAGCTTTGCACTTCAACAGGCTATTGTATCAATAAGTGTAGCACACTTGGGAATCATCAGCCGTACTAATTCCTCACAGAATTAGCCCCAGTACTTAGTAGTTATGACCAGCCCTCCTGCCATGATTGAAGTGCAGTTTTCTGTGCTTTTGCTCATTAACCTGGTGCACTTGTCCATTATGAGGCACTGTTGCAACTGCTTCATGTACACAGACAACCCTCTTGTCTAGACTCCAAACACTCAGAACTGTGAGAGTTCCCCTATATCACCAAATGTGGAAATATGCAATCTCCAGTGAAGACTGCACTAGCTGGTCAAGAGGATAAGGTCAACACCTGCACCACACCATGTGGAACACATAGTGTGACACAACACCCACTATGACAGCCCTGACATACACTGAAAAAAACATATGACACTAAGGCACTGCATACAGCCTACCTTGATCTGGTCAAGGCTTTTGATACCATTCCTCAGTCAGGAATTATTGCTAAACTCACCAAACTAGACATCACCCCCTATATCAGTGGGTGGGTTGCAAATTGGTTCACAGAACACACAGTGTGACAGTGGCAAAATCCAAGTGAGACTGGCAAGCAGTCACAAGTGGAGTCCCACAGGGATCAGTACTGGGTAGTGTCCTGTCCAGCCCAACACAGAGGAACTCTGGCTGACCAAGTTCACAGAGGAATGCAAGCTGGGAGTTATCATTAACTCCACGTGTGATGCAGGCATCCTACAGAAAGGCCTTACTGAGACCAATGCATGGTGTGAAAACTGTGGCCAGAAGCTTAACACTACAAAATGCATCATCATCCCCTTTGTAAAATGCTCAGTTCCCAGTAAGTACCACGTTGATGGGAGCCCAATGAGCACTGTAGGCATTATAAGAGATATGGGGGCACAGGCTGACAGCAACTTATCGTTCAACAACCACATTGGCACTGTGGTCAGGAAGTCCTTCTATGTGGCACATTGCATTACCAAGAGTTTTGCATCCAGGAAGACAGAGGTAATGATCTCTGTCTACTGTTCCCTCATTAGACAACTCATCAGGTATTCTGTCCCATTTGCCATGTACCTCAGTAGACACCTGCAACAGCTGGAGAGGCCAAAGAAGCATCTCGCAAAGAGGTTCCTAGGCATTAAACACATGTTCTACAAAGACAGACTCAGAAGACTCCAGCTGTTCTCTGAGTCATATCACCTAGTTAGAGGCTATCTGTGCTTAACTTGCAAACCCATGTCTGTCCCAGCTGTTTTAGACATGCTACATATAAAGAAATGCCAATCCCTCCACACCACACAATGCAGAGACTTCTACCTCATTACCACAATCACCACAACATCCTGGTGGGACAGGTCCCTCACCAAGAGACTGCACATGCCCTGGAATACACTTCCCATACATGTCATGCAGAGTACCTAGCTGACCCTATTTCAGAGACATCTTGATGAATGGATGGGTAATAAGACAGATCACCCCCAGGATCACTGCAGTGGCTGTACTTGATACAGGCACTGGGAAGTAACATCGGGTGCCACAATGGCAGGGTCCTTCTATGGGCTAGGTTTGTAAAGGCTCCTGGGCCATCAGCCTACTACACACTTATGAACCTATAAGGGGAATTACATCAGCAGGACTGAAAAAGTAGGGCAGTGGGTGTTAAAGTTATCAAAACAGTTTGTCCTACAAACAGAGACACACACACACACACACAGTTTGGCATTTGCCAGGACTGGTATTAGAACTCCTAACTAACTAGTTATTTGTACTATAGTGGTATGCAGTTATTACATGTGCCACTGAGCTTATGGGGCTGAGGTCAGACAGAAAGGACTTCTAAACTGAGTGATAGCTGCAGGACTGCTAAAGTGAGAAAGGTAAAGTATACTGGTTTGGAATGGACCCAAAAGCTTTAACTTGTAAACACACACACACAGTTTGACATTTGCCAGGACTGAGATTAGAACACCTACCTAATTAGTTATTTGTATGGGTTTCTATCACACAGTCGAACTTGTACAAGTTTGAACCCCATATGGTCGAGACCATAAGTTCAAACTTGTACAAGTTTGAGCGTTTAAATGGAAATCTCCATAAGGGGAGGTTTCCATTCATTTCAATGTGTTGTGATCTCAGAGATGGTATATTTAAGTAGCGGGGGTGTGGGGGCCACAGCCCCCCATGTTGTGGGGTGCAGGGGGGCTTGCCCCCTGCTTACAACAGTTTATTTTGTTTTTACTTCTTTTTTGTAATCATTAGTTGAAGTTTTGTAACTTCGAATGGAATGGTTCGAACATTCCGTGTTCAAAGTTATAAAACTTCGACTATGTGATATAGACCCATTTGTACTATAGTGTTACACAGCTATCGCACATGCCACAGAGCTTATAGGGCTGAGGCCTGATGAAAGGTACTTCTATGGTGACAAACGTCTTCAGGACTGCTAATGTAGGGCAATGGGAAGTGCACTGGGTGTGGAAGGCCTGTTCATTCCTAGAACCTACTGACATTTCTCTAAGTGTATAAACATGCCCAGTGTGAACTTCTATAGTACATGTGGGACTCCATTACAGGAATTGTTGTACTCTAGTCTGGTTTGTTTTGTGCTGCAGCCATACCTCTCAACTTGTTGGTGCAGGATATCTGGTGCCAGCCTATCAAAATAGGGGGACAATGGGCCATATGGTGATTGTGACTATTTCTCTCAGCAATGTATGGGTTGCTAGGGTTACAGGGCTTGTTTTAACAGACATCTGACATATATGCTGTTTGAAACTGTCATGTATTGTTTCAGTACCTCGTGACATAACTCCTCGGATAATCACAGTGATTTACCAGCAGAATACAGGGTAGATGATGCACACACCAAAATTATGGGCCAAAATATATGCATTATTGCACAATCCAGTCTGTTGAGAGGTGCGTCTACAAGCAATTGACTGCTGGAGCTGTGGAAAAAGTCCAGCACCTTGGTGATATATTACAATGGTGGAATCTCTGTGAATTTCTGTTCTGGCCTGGTCTGATTTCCAGTCCACAGTTGGGTAATATAAGTCAGACAGGATCAGTGTGACAGACAGACTCCAGATAAATGTCTATGAAATAAGATATGGGGGGTGTCCTAGGTCAGATATGTTTGCCTATAGCTACTAGTGCTTCACATAGGGGTCTGCTCAAAGGTTAACTGCACTTGGAGGGTCTTGTGTGTGTTGGACTGTTTGACCAGCCTGGAGGTGTGTGCTTGTCTGACATATATGTATGGCCCACCTCATTTTGGGGTCAGGATGTTGCATAGGATGAGTGATCAGGGAAGGGTGGGTTTCTCCCCATAGCTGTGGGCCAGGGTTCTGTGGGTGAAGACATGACCCCATCTTCCAGGGTTAGGACTGCCTGCACCTGCAATGAGTGCATTTCCATGTTCAGACTCCTAGCCCTGCCTGTTGACTGTACAGAGCATCACAGAATGTCCACGTGCATAACTAATATATCTTGTTGGTAATGCAGACAAGTGTGGTTTTCAAAGAAAAGTGTTTTGCAAGTCACTCAGGGTTGAAGTCCGCTACTGACATTTGACATTGCAGTTTCTGACTTCATACCCATCAGACATTCCATGATACTACAACCATTCCTTCAACTTTATTACATTATTAGAGCAGTATTTCAAAGGTGTCCTTCTCTTTGGACATTTTTCGCCCCATTATTCATGGCTTTGGCCAGATTTCTGGATCTCTGACACTGGCAGGCTTTCTCCTAGCAGTTAGCAGCATGGTCTTTCTTTGCCTTTTATAGACTGTGTTATGTTGCTCTTATGGACCCCATGACACTCCCTAACAGGGCACTGTGGGTGAGCCATGGGCATTTGCCACAGGCCTGTAGGCCAGGTGTGACAGATGCAGGCAATCTGTTGCAAGGCAGTGCATTCTGATGTTTCCAGGCTGCCAGCAGTGGACAACCCTGGGATGGCACCAGTAAGTTGACTGTGGGTGTTACTGATAATTGCTTTCTGTTTGTGTTGAGCCATTGCATTCTGTTTGTGTTGAGCCATCACTCTAGTTGACAGCTGGATGCTGCTTAAGGCTAGGGACATGTTACTGCATTTCTATGGGACTATGTGGGGGGGTGACACATCTGTACACAATACACATTTGAAGAGACTGTGCTGATATTTGCTTAACATTTTGGTCCCATTTAGCATAGTGGTGTGCCCCATTTTCCAGACTACATGCATACCAGTATCAACCACAGGTCAGATTGTTCTGACATAAACATTTGTAGTTTCAGACTTCTTACCTTTCAAAGCCATACTGCCACTGCCAAACCTGCTATGATATCACTGTATAAAAGTCTGTGGGTGGTGATTTCATGGATGTTGCCATGTGGGGCCTTTGCCATGCATTTCTGTATGGTTTTCTATAGCTGATCTGCTGGGTGAGGCTGGGGTTGGGTATGGGACCCCCAGTTCGACATCCATGCATGTGACCTATGACCCCCCAGTTATTTGGCACACCACATATACTGCAGTGGTATTTGTCAACTAGGGTGGTACTGCATGGTGTGGGTAGGCCATTACTGGGAATACACTTCTTGCTGTCCCACAGAGGTGTCAGTTGTCTGATGCTATCCCAGTAAACCACCCTATTCCCTTGCATGCTTGAATCAATACCATAGATATTCCATCAGAACATTCCACTCCATTCATTTATTTTATTAAGGAGACTGACTTAATTTGTGGCTCAGGCTGTTGTGAGGATGGTGCTTGAGGGCTGACTATGTCAGATGCACACAGTATACTGCCTATACATGGTAGGTTATAGGTGATGTGATGTTTGGCATCCATTTTACTGTGTGTGTGAGTCAGAGAGAGATCAGTCCCTTGGGTTCTACAGTGTCAGTGTATGAGCTATGTGTTGCCTCTTTGCCAGGGTCAGAGCATACTTGGCACGCCTCCGTCTGCCTACAGGGGCAGGCTCAGGATGTTCCTCCTCTGAGTCCCTCTGTGCCTGTAGAGACCTTGGCGATGGTGGGGGGCTGAGTGGCCCTTCCCCATTTTGTTCCTGCCGCAGCTGTTTCCACAGGATCATATTGTGTAGCATGGCACAAACTATGAACATGTGTGCACATGTAGCTGGAGAGTGATGCAAGGCTCCACTGCATAAGTCAAAGCAGCGGAACCATGATTTGAGCATCCCAAACACATGCTCTATAATGATCCTGGTTTGTGCATGTGCCTCATTATGGCATTCTTGTGTGGGTGTGTGTGCATTTCTGATGGGTGTCATCATCCACGGCTCCAGTGCATAGCCAGCATCCCCCACCAGATGGCCATAAGGGATGTTCCCACTGGCAAATGCCCAGTACAGCTGTGACTAATGCCAGATGTGGGAGTCGTGATAGCTTTCAGGGCTGCCAGCACAAACATTCATGATAATGCCCTGGGCATCACACACAACCTGGCAGTTGATGGAGTGGAACCCCTTGCAGTTTAGGTAGATCCTACCCTGGTCACCAGGTGGTGCTTTAATGTGGATGTGCATGCAGTCTATGGTACCCTGTACCTCTGGGTATTCTGCTACATGGTGGAAGAGATGCATATTGCTGGTCCTCTCCTCATGGGTGCTGGGAAAGTAAATGTGCTCAGCGGCATGCAGTCACATGGCATCCAGGAACTGGTGGAGTATCCTGGATGCAGATGCCTGTGAGACCCCCATGATATCCCCAGTTGGTCTTAGTATTCTTAAGGCTACACATACCTTGGTATCCACTGAGATGGGTTCCCATCTGTTGGTTCTGGGTCTAAGGTGAGGCCAGCACAGCTCAACAAGTTGCTGAGGTATGTCCCTGCCCACCCTGTATAGCACTCTGCTATCTCCAGATCATGTAGCCCCTGGTAGGTTACCCTGAGTCTGAACACTCTTCTCCTCCTCCTCCTTGGTCTGAGTTGGTTGTCAGCATTATCCTCCTCACAACCCTCAGTCTCTAGCACATACTGATAGATCAGAGCAACAGCAGCCCCTAACATGTTTTGCTAGGTTTTGTCAGTTTAAAAGTAGAGTTTGTGGGAACAAAACAGACTGGAAGGTGTTTGTATAGTTTATAGTAGTGTGCTGGGCTGCTGCCTGTGTAATTGGCTGATTCTGATACATTCCACCTGCCAGCTATGGTTATTCTCCTTGATTACCTTCCTTCTGCAGTTTCTCCTTCCCATTTCCTCCCCATTTATGCCCTAATGCACGCCGTGCATACCAGTGCTCAACTGTAAACAGCTCTGCTATCCCCTGTGTTTTTTTGTTTTAGGCCCGGTGCATGTCACGCACACCCATTTAGCTAAAGTAAACACTTTTAAGCAGAACTGGCCCTCCCTGGATGCGAACACGCTCTGCATTTCATGGAATAGGAAAATACAGCCTCAGACAGATCACCCTTCCTTAGCTGTGCTTAGCTAAGGGCAAACATGGGCCACTGAGTTCCAATGTGCTTACAGCAAGCATGACACACCCCCTTTTCATGTTAGCTGCTCCTGCTGTCTACATCGTGGTGTTAGAGCACCTACACGGTTAGGTGCAGTCTGACACTTAGAAGAAATTTGTGATTTAGTATAAATCCCCTCATTTGCATATACCACTACCTTACTCCTGAGTTACTACCCTCACACTGAGCCTTTCCCCTTAGCAACCACTGTTCCCTGATATTGTTTTCATTCTGCATGCCATTGACTATAATGGCAAAATGCAGATTTCTATAAAAATTGATCCCCCCCTTTTTTTTTGCTGCCCTATGCAATGGCTGAGATCGGCCCAAAAAAAAGTTTTAGTTTAAAACATTTAAACTATTTTCCATGCCAGTGGTCATATATTTGGCCATTGGCATGCCTAATAAATGGAATACATGCTTTATTTGAGGCAGTCATGCCTCCGTTTTCTTATTTGCAGAAATGTATTCAGCTAGTAAATGAATACATTTCTGCAGGTTACACTATTCCTGCACGAATACCTGCCTGCTTGCTAAATCGCTAATTCACCTCATTTGCATGTTTTTCACCAGCAAATGAGGTAATTAGCATGTCAGTGGTGTTCGCACAGGGATAGTGTGGGAGTGCTTGTGCACGTCCAGGAGCACCATTATGAATCGCTCGGCAGACAGCTCCTGCAGTATTCCTGCACGTCATGCATGTCTATCTAGCTGTATTTCCATGATTATCTGAAGATCAACTGTCCCTATCTAATCTAAACAACTCAGCAAGACAAGCTTATATTCTTACTTCTGCAAGGTATGATGAGGAATTATGTCTTATTGATGTATTAATTGCTTTGAAATTTGACTACTTGTGTATTTCATATATTATAATTTCTGAGTTTACTGTTAATATTGTAACTATGAGTATGTTTTTAATTTAGCATGTTTAAATGTACTGTGTTAGGGTTACAACAGTTTATCTAGCACCTAATGCAGATGACCAAAGCTATGAGCTGTTAAAGAGCTGCTTCCTGAAGTGCAAGGTTTGATTCCCTCAGCCTTCAGTTATCTTCTTTGTGACTCTGCCAAGTTACTGCACCAGGCAGTACTCCGAGATGGCTCCTGGAAAGGGACACTTGTAGCCAGTGGGCTGTTATGCATTTGTCTATTGAATTCCTTCACCCTTCACATAGATGCCAATTAGTACTTCGTTATGTGCTACTTGAGTATGAATCCCAGCATATCCTTGTGGTTTAATGGGCTGGCAGATTCATTTTCACTAAATGTGAGTTTCAAGGGAATAGAAGTTTACAGTTTCTGATGTTGTCTGTTTTCAATATGACTGTTATGTTTTGATTAGAAAATGTCTGCCAGTGTTTTTGTTTCTGTAAAATTTGAAATAAACGTTTTAAATGAAATACAAATCTCTGACAACTATAAAAGTAAAGAAGAAAACAGTATGATGCTCATTGACAGGTGTGAACAGTGCTTATGGTAATTGTGGAGAGTCAGCCAAGTAACTGGACACTGGGAAAGACAGCCAAGTTGGGGGGGGGGGGTCTGATCCATTACCCTGCCTAGACTCCCATTTCATCATGATGTGGCTCTAGCTGACATGCATTGTCTGTAAACTGCACAGTTTTCAAAGTCTGTATTTTAAGGGCTTGTAGTACCAGTGTTTATTTCCTTGTGAGATGTTAAATCCACTGCTTTCCATAAACAATGTTGGAATAAAAAAATAAATAAATAAAGTAAAAGGGCAACTGTATCAGGAATTAGGCTCAGCTACACTGATCTATTTATGATTCACCCTGTGATCAAAGAAAGGTATCTCTGTGATGAAGAGAAAAGTGTGCATTATGAAGAATTAATCATTACACTTAATTAGGAATTTACTTTCAATGCGCAGCTTATCATGCATGCATGATATTTCAAGTAATGACACTTTGGGTGATTTTTCGTTTAGGAATATGACTATCTATATAGTGATTAATATAAAGTGGTGAAAACAGTATGATCTGCTAACCCATATTTTAAAACTATGCTTAAAATGTAGTTCAGAGGAAGAGAATGAAGTTGTCAGAAACAGCTCATTGCATTGTCTGAATTAGGCAAGGTCCTCCTGTCAACTGTATACCTTCCCTAAGGTAAAAATGGATGATAGTTCCTTTAATGTTAAAAAGAAATCTAATAAAAATAGACTGTGTTAGCCAGTGTGAAATTGTCTAACACTGTTCTGTCGTCAATAGACTGCAATTTTCTTGCCATAGCTAGTCTTACACTGAGAGCAACGCCAACAGCCTTTCAGTAAAACAGAATAACATATGTTTTCCCTCTTCCCCCATACCTGTCTTAAAAGAACAGAGGTTTAGTGTAAACAAACAGTTATGGTCTAATTTTCACATTCAGTGTCAACTTTTTTATTAAAATGTTTATTATCAATGCATTATCCAACCAATACTAAAAATAAAACACTATAGAAATTAAGCAAAAGAAAATGTGCATAGAAGTCACATATATAAACTGAACCCAAAGAATATATGAGCTGGACATAGCAAATGCCCCTGGATAACAAGAGAATTGTGTCACAGGCAATACAAATGGTTAAAATAAATTCAGGTACTGCCAATCAGATGACAGACTACAGTCTTCAAAAAACAAAAAATGGAAACAATAAATAGCCTCTGGCAGACAAACAAAAATGCAGGTCATATATGAAAGTATATTATCATCTGAAATAACAAAAAGATGCCATTATAACTAAGATATACCAAGCTGGTAAACACACCCAAGGCAGATCATCACAGAGAACAATAACAGTAAAAAAGTTGTGATTACAGACAAAACAAATGGTTTAATTTCTTGATTTTTGTCAAAAGCAAAATGCAGATGTTATAATCACCAGACCCGTAGCCTGCTCAACCAACACTCTGTGCCATTACCATAAACCAGCACCCCACACCATCTGGTCGTCAAGTGAAGAGTAAAAGGAAGAGCAAAAAAATAATAAATAAAAGTAAAAAATAAAAACAGGCAGTTGCTACAGTTTATACCCTGCCTACATTACTCTGGTTTTAGTTAAAAAGAAAGAGGTTTTTTTTTTTGTTTTTACTTTTAAACTGTGCCAAACTGCTTGCCACAATGTAACTAGCAGTTGTTACATTTTAGACTGCATATGGAGCACTGCAGTGGTCAGGTTTGACTGCAAGTGCAACACTGGCTTGTAAAAGATGGTATTGCATTAGAGATCATGATTGGCTGATTACACCCACCCAACACTTTGCACCCGGGGCAGTTGCCAATTTCACCCTGCCCTAACTATGCTACTAGTAACCAGTCATACAGAAATGGCACAATGTGTCACAATGGCATCCATTGCTCACTGGCAAGTTCATAGATTCATATGTCAACACAAGGCTGTAGGTCAAGAAGACCATTAGTAGCTTTAGCCACAATACCCAAAATCATACATACCCGTTCACATGATTAATTTATACATAGTTTTGTGTAAATAGATGCTGTATAAAATATAATTAAATATGTACAAAAAAATACATGTAAAACATGAATATGAAAAAAAAATGCATGTAGAACATGAATTCAAAAAATTTAAAAATGTACAAAAAAAGCATGGAGAACATGCATTCAAAATGTTCTACATGCATTTTTTTTGTACATTTTTAAATATATTTTATACAGCTTCTATTTACACAATTCTTTTTTTTTTCTATTAAAAGTATGAATTGAATTTTAAAGTTTTATTTATTTTTTGATATACCACAGGAGACCTGAAGGCATCATATATTGCCAATATGTAACTATGATGACACAAAGATGTTGGGTAATGAAATGGAAGGACGTATTAAGCAGATTACTGAGTATTTGTCAGAGTCAACTATGCCATGCTAGTAAAATTCAGCACACCATAAGGGTACCGATCTGGTCCCATAGTTTATTCACTGGTTCTGTTTATTTACAGGGGAAGGCTGGCTCTGGTGCTCCTCACTACTACATATATTTCAAGGTTATAATGGCAGTGCTGTTTATTTACAGGGGAAGGCTGGCTCCGGTGCTCCTCACTACTACATATATTTCAAGGTTATAATGGCAGTGCTGTTTATTTACAGGGGGAAGGCTGGCTCCGGTGCTCCTCACTACTACATATATTTCAAGGTTATAATGGCAGTGCTGTTTATTTACAGGGGAAGGCTGGCTCTGGTGCTCCTCACTACTACATATATTTCAAGGTTATAATGGCAGTGCTGTTTATTTACAGGGGAAGGCTGGCTCCAGTGCTCCTCACTACTACATATATTTCAAGGTTATAATGGCAGTGCTGTTTATTTACAGGGGGAAGGCTGGCTCCGGTGCTCCTCACTACTACATATATTTCAAGGTTATAATGGCAGTGCTGTTTATTTACAGGGGAAGGCTGGCTCCGGTGCTCCTCACTACTACATATATTTCAAGGTTATAAT
>NC_056750.1:836609219-836649750 GCF_019279795.1 Protopterus annectens | reverse complement strand
TGATGTTGGCATGCATGATAGGACATATGAGCAGGTGAGACATCACTGCAGTGATTTGATTAGAAATGTCCGCCAGCGTGCTGCAGATATCCGCAGGCAGCAGGTTGCCACAGGTGGGGAGGTGGCCACACATCCCCCCCCTCACCAAACAGGAGGGGCTACTGCTACGTGTTGTGGATCCAGCCCCAGAACAACAACAGCATCAGTCGTGCATCATGATGGAGGTTGGATCCACACAGCAGCAAGACACCGAGCGTGCAGGTAAGATGCCATATTTATTTATTGTTATTAGTTTTACATTTGTTGACCGAGATAGTCTAGCTGGATATATGTCCATTTTCAGTAGAGGCCTGGGAAGAAAAGCTCCACACATAACATAATAAAGGCAGACAGACAAGTTGTTAATACAGACATCCAAAATAATAGAAATATAAACCAGCTTGTTCATTAAATCAACATACATTTAAGGAACTAAAACAGTTTAAAGTCATACACAATGAACTGTCGGTTTCAAAGCAATTCTACCTAAAACATAACGGTTATGCAATAAGGCAAAAGCCATATAGATAATAGTTAAAGCTCAGAAGGGTAGAGAAGTAGAAGGAGTGTGAAGGATAAAATAATAGGGAAGAGGCAGGAGTCAAGAAGGAAAGTGAGGAAAAGAAGGAAGACAGTCAAGAGGAGGTGGGAGGGATGGGAGAAGTAGGTCAGAGCATAGAAGGACATCAAGGGAAAAGAAACAGGGTAGAAGCTAGTTTTTATGCACAATGAGGGGTTAAAGGTAAAGAGAGGGTGGGGAGAGGGACGTTAGCCTGGAGTACTACAAGAACAAAGCCAGTGGTTTTGGAAGTACAGTTTGAGTTGTTGTTTGAAGAGAGGTAAGGGTGAGATTAGAGTTAACTCCTTGTATGTACATATGACTGTTCTGTACACTGTTACTTCAAGCATGCATAAGGTGTGCATGTGGTATGTATCTGTCATCATGATATGTAAGTGTGCATGTGTGATACAGACATTATGAGCAGCTGATGTGTATAAGGGAACTAGTGTACTACTGTACTGTATCATGTGCAAAACAAATGGCACACTTGTGCCCACTGACATTACTCTCTTCATATTTCCAGGTCCCTCCCATCTAGCAATGAGGCAGGCCATACATGCTGGTGAGTGTGTTTAACATTACCTGAAAAACAATTTATAATACTAGTAAGAGTAGTGTAACTCTGTCGTATACATGCTGGTGAGTGTGTTTAATAATACCTGCAATACACAGTTTAACAATAGTAAGAGTAGTGTAACACAGTACTGATGTGTGTGTTTACTGTGGGGTGTGCATGTGCAAGTGTGCCTGTGCCCATGTGTGCATGTGTGTTTGTGTCCATGAGTGCATGTGTCCATTTCTGAATGTGTGCATTAGTATTGAAGTGCATCTCTGTCAAATATGTGTTGAGACTGTAATCTGTGCTCTTTTCCTCGCGTAGGTTCAGGTGCTGCTCTGGTGACCTGCAGCAGGAAACCTGAATTTTGTGCCCCAGGTACTGATGATGATGAAATGTCTGTAATGGTGCAGGAAGGTGTGTCTGGGTCCACCATTGGTCAGCCAATTGACAGTACACAGCTGTCAACCCGTTCAATGCGCACAGTCATCCTGCCGTTACATCCTTTGTCATCATTGTCCCTAGGTGATGGACAGTATGCAGTGGGCATAGATCAGGGTAATGTGGTACCTGTGGTACATGCATCCCCACAAAGCAGCCATGAGCAGGGTCCTCCAATGGTACCACGCAGACAGTCACCCATGGGTTCTCGTGGGGGCATCCGTGGCCGTACTGCCTCTGGCTGACGTGCCCAAGGAGGTATGTCAACCTCCACTATGTTTCGGACTGTTATGCAGGCACAGGCACGTATGGAAAGGTACACCAGGCAGGGTCTGAGGGAGCTGAGAGCATGTCGCACAGCCATGACAGACGCGTGACGTTGCGAATGCTATCCGTAACTTCACAGATGTCATTGACAGATGTTGTGGGGACATACAACAGCTGCTCCACAACCAGATGTCCATGGGCCAGAGCGATGGTGTGCTTATGTCGACGCGGGCCATATGCCAGCAACAGCACCAGCTGGCAGTGGCCGCGGATGACAACAGGCCCACTCACGCACCTCAAGTGCCAGCACCAGCCCCAGCAATGCTGGGTCTGTGCTGTCATCAGGACGCCCCAGGAGACCACGTGCACGTGGCTCTGGACAGTCCCAACAGGGAACTGTGCCCAGTCAACACCCCCCCCGCTTCCGATGACAGTACCCAGTCTGGGTTAGTACCGGATACGGCCCGTAGCAACCACGTCAGGCACAGGTACCGTGTCCGTGCCCACAGACACTGATCTGGATGACCTGACAGGTGCAGTCTGTGGCTGTCCACAAAACCCTGTACATGGCAGCCATTATGTGGGACTGTGTGTGTGCTTACACACATGCAGAAATCTAACACCTAGGGCAAACACATACACACACACACTGCACCAACACTGGTCCACCCTGTACTGCTTCCCCTCACAAACACACATACACACACATGTCAACTGGTGTTACCAGTGGCTGGCTTGGGCATACCCAACCCACACCCTGTGCATATGATGACACTGTGCCACCTCCTGCATACTACAACATTGGTGCAGGAAAAGGTAAACACGTTGCTGATGCACAGGGTGACTACATAGATGTAAGTAGTAACATGTTGGTAACTGTTCACTGTTCCACTATGATTGTGTGTATATCCCAGCAGTCCTGCTGCAGTAACTGTATGAATGTCCTCAGTTGTTATCTGCACCCATACTACTTACCAAAGTGTACCAGCTGCACACCATCACATGCTACCATTGACTATGGGAATGCGCATCATGTGCTGTTATGTAGATTCAGCTATATGTATCTGTTCTGTCACACATGCATTTACACACACCCTGCTACCCCCACACATGCACGCGCTCACCTTCCATTCCCATTATTTATTACCCTACATGAGTAGCTGTCGATACATGACAGGTACACATTTGAGAAGTGCACTATGTTGATTACTACCCTTTTCCTCATCTCTACCTGTACTCTCAGGGTGTAGCCAACCTGATCAGTTCAGCAGTGTAATGTGCATCAGGTACTGTGGTACCCTGATTGCCACATCAAACATGTTTCCCATATGGAAATGCACACACAGACACATCCCACATCCACACACTTGCCACATTCAGGCTTCAAAACACTATCTAGGTATATTCTGGTACATGTACGTGTTACAGTAGCATGTAACACTATACTGAGTACTGGCAGTTGTCTGTTGTCATGTTGTTTGTATAGAGTAAAAAGGATTGTTCATTTATCCTACTCGCTTTGTGGACATTACTTGAAGAAGTGTTACCTACATGTGTTATTGGTACCACCACCTTCTCTTTTGTAGTTTTGTTTGTATAGGGTGCTGTCAACATCACTGCTTGTTAAGGGAAATGTGCACCCTGCAGTGCATAGCCCCATTCGGAAAAAAGCCACATCCCACCCCCACCATTGTGCACACACACTAACCCCACCCACAGTAAAACACATATTTTCCATTTGCAAGATTCAAACCCCTACCTAACTGTGTTATGACAGTAGAGGGAGACACATTAGCAGAGTGTGCTATTTGCATTAGTGGGAGAAATTCTTTCTAATGCTGTACTTAGAGGGTGCTGACATCATCTGTGTGTAGGAGGAGGGATGTGCACCCTGTAGTGTGTTCTCCCAGTTGGCAAAAGGCACTTATCCCTCCCAGCAGTATGCACACACACAAACCCCACTCATACTAACACACATACATTCCCTTTGCAGGATTCAAACCCCTACCTAACTATGTTATGACACCAGAGAAAGACACATTAGCGGAGCACGCTATACAAATTACTGGACGACTTTAATTCAGGTAATATAGTTATAGAGGAAAAACAACAGCCAAACGATCCACCAAAAGCAATTTATTTAAAAAACTCTGACGTCTCGGCCACAGCCTTCAAGGAGTAAAGACCATAGTACACCACAATACAATTTATACTAAAATGAAATGCCAATTATATAATTAATTAATAAAAATTGGCAATTAATTGAACAACACTTTCCAATTAAAATCCTCATTTAAACCAAAAGGAGACATTGTTTTAAATTTCAACATATATACAGCTTCTTTGTGCAATAAAACTGATTTAATATCTACATTATTATAACTAGTAACTTGTATTTGTTCCAAAATAGTGCCCTGTAAGCCTTACTATCACCATTATGTACATTCAAAAATGCATGGCTATAGGGCTAGTTTCTTTTTATTTTCAATGTCCCCTGATATGTTCTAAAAGCCTCACCTTAAAGGCACGTTTGGTTTCACCAATATAAATCTTCTTACATGGGCATTGTAACGCATATATGACACCCTCAGAAATACAAGAAAAAGTATATTTAGTACTAAATTTAATACCATTGATGTATGAAAAACCAAGTACAATGTAATTGCAGGCTTTACACTTATTACATGGATATGTGCCTGTTAAACCAATGTGCTGATAAAATACATCCAATGGTAAATTATATTTACTTTTAACTAGGAAATCTTTTATATTTTTGCCCCTACGATAAGAAAATCTCAGATCTAAATTCAACCATGTCTGGACACTATCTAGGGAACATAAATAATCCCAAAATTGTTTAATAATTTTCACAAATTCTACAGTGAAACATCCAAATGTAGATACAAAATATATAACTTCTTTATTATTTCTCTGATGTATATAATAATTATCACTATACCTTTTAGACCAGACACTACACTGATTATAAGTTTGTCTCTCATCATTATTCAAACGCTCATAACTTTCTTTCATTGTTTGCTTACTATAACCCCTAGCCATGAAAGATTGTACCATGGAAGACAATTCAGTATTACATGTCTGTTGTTCATTACATAACCTAGAAACTCTTAGCATTTCTCCATAGGGCAAAGCCTGCAGAGTATGAAGTGGATGGCCACTAGTGCCATGTACATACTGAAACCCCCCTTCAAATTTTTTATTAATAGAAGTAACTAAATTGTACCCATTTGAGATGTCAAGCACTACATCCAAAAAAGGAACTCTAGTGCCAATATTTAAACCATCAAATTTTAAACTGAACCTATTTACATCCAAGTCAGATGCAAATTGATATACAGAAGATTGGCCCCCTTCTATGAGAAAAATCAAATCATCTACATATCTAAAATATTTAATAACATGAGTACGAAAAAAAACTATGTCTATAAATAACTTCTAATACAAAGAGGCCCATGGTCAAATTAGCATACATGGGGGCAAACGGAGCCCCCATAGCTGTCCCCTTAAGTTGGTGATATATAGTCTTGTTAAATTCAAAAAAGTTATGGGTCAATGAAAAATGTACAAGCTCAACTAAATATAAAGTAGAAGGTGAATCTCCCAGGAAAAACCTAATGGCTTCAATACCAGCCCAATGACTGATATTGGTGTATAGACTCTTTACGTCAATAGTCATCCAATACATGTTCTTATTCCAAGTAATACCCTTTATTTTTTCCAAAAAGTCAAACACATCCACAATATAGGAAGGTAACCTATTCACATAAGTTACCAAATAGTTATGTAAAAAAATTCCTAAATTGTGAAGAAAATACTGATGTCCTGAGACTATTGGTCTACCAGGAGGTTTACTTGTACTTTTATGGATTTTTGGTAGACAATAGAAGTAAGCCATATGGCACCCCTCTATACCAAACTTTTTCTTCATATCTGTAGGGCAAAAATATCCCACTCCTACCCCACTCATACATTCCCTTTGCAGGATTCAAACCCCTACCTAACGATGTTATGACACCAGAGAAAGACGCATTAGCGGAGCACGCTATACAAATTACTGGAGGACTTTAGTTTAGGTAATATAGTTATAGAGTCCTGACATCATCAGTGTTTCAAAAGGGGAATCTGCATCCTGTAGTGTACTGTCACAGTTGCTAATAGAGGCATTTCCCACACACATATCGATGTGTTCGAGGTTTGCATATGTGGGGGATCCAGTACTCCAGTGTGATTAGTTTATGGTTCAATTGCAACAATGAGGGATATACTTCCAGTGGTGAGCATTTTGTACTCATGTTTGTGATGATCAGGTCTAGTATATCTGCCCCTCTTGTGGGAAGGTTGATTACCTGTTCCATAGCTAAAGAGTGTCTGATCTATGGGAACCCTAGAGCTTGGGTATTGTGGCTTGTGTAATGTTCACAGTCTATGTTTGGGTAGCTGACGTCACCCAGTATGATGGTGTTTGCAGAGAAATCTATACTCTCCTGTGTGAGCATGAAGGCTGTGTGGGAGTCCTGAGTTTGAGAGGGTGCTATAAGAGCTCCTCTGTGTCTCTTTCCATGTGGTCCAGGGAGGTACGTCTCAGGTTGTTTGCACCAGCATGGACAATGACTGCCTCATACTTGTACTTGCTGTGGAGTGATCTTTGTGCCTGTGTTATGTGGCACATTCTATCACCCGACAGGTAGCTAAATGTGACCCTCACCTTGCTCAGTCTGGAGGGCGGGACGTCAGTCAACAGCTCATGTCAAGCATGTTCACACCCCTCATAAATGATGTGGAAACCTTCAAAGGCCCCAGGCCTGTTGAAAATATGGACCAGACTGCAGATACCTGTATAAAGGCATTCTATGGACACATTCAGGAATGCATGGATCATGCAACCACATATGAAAGCATGACCCAATCCTCCAAAGGCAGACGTCCTGTGTGCCCGACACCAGCCATAAACAAACTATACAATAGAAGGATGAAGCCACTACATGATACAACTAACTCCCAAAATGTGAAGGCATCACTGATGAGTATTAGAAGACAACTACAGGCACTCATACAATTGTCTAAGGCCATCTTTGAGAGAAGATTCCACAAGCCACTGAGGATAATCACAAGGCTTTCTATAGTTATGTTAGGAACCTGGGTGGTAATACCCAGATATGCTCAGAGGTAAGCCAAGATGTCACTCGAAATACAAAACACACAGACATTGCCATCATCCTAGTGGACAGGTTCACTGCTACCTTCTCCCCCCCACCACACCAAAAGGGCAAATATGTCTCCCAGCAGAGTGCTGCCCCCCCTGACATCACAGATGCTCAGGTAAGAGCTGCCCTCTCCAAAGCAATAAACACTGCATCAATGGGAGCAGGCTGTGTCCTACATGAACCACAAGAAGAGCTACACCCAGACATAACACTACTGTTCAATCCCAGCCTTACTACACGATATGTGGCCAAAGAGTGGCGTACAGCAACAGTGGTCCCTCTACATTCAAGTGGTGCCTTAATGGATCCTGGACACTATTCGCCCCATATGTCTGAATAGCTTGGTCTGCAAAGCTATGGCAAGGATCATCATGAACCTCACATATATAGATATTGGGGACCTACAGACATGTCAACATACAAAGTTTGGCTTTGTTAATGGCAGATCATGCCTCTCAAACCTGTTTGATTTCTTTGAAACAGTCACCAAGGCCACTGTCAAGGGGAAGGTGGTCTACACAGCCTACCTGGACCTTGCATAAGCCTTTGATACAATACCCCACTTGTGCATTCTAGGGAAGCTCACCAGTGTACATATTAACCCCTATGTCACTATGGATATTGCACAGTGGCTCAAGAGCAGAACACACATGGTTAGAATTGCTGGAGCCATGTCAGCCTCAAACCAGTTACAAGTGGTGTCCCACAAGGCTCAGCCCTGGGAGCTGTCATGTTCATTATATATTTATCATAGGTACAGGCCAACATGGAAGTACTGTGGCTGAGCAAGTTGCAGGTGACTGCAAACCGGACGCCATAATCAACTCTCCAGCTAACACACGCATCCTCCAAAAGGGCCTCTTGCAAACACACGACTTGTGCCACAGCCATGGCCTCAAGGTGAATGACAAAAGCGATAGTCATCCCTTTGGCAAACACAAAGTGAGCACAAAGTACCACATATGTGTTAATCCATTAAGTGCAGACGAAGGAATTATGGAACTTGGGGTACACAGGTTGATAGCATTCTACCATTTGACAACAACATGGACAAAGTGGTTAGGAAAACATTTTATATGGGCCACATCATCATGATGGGATCCACATGTAGATCAGGGGAGGACATTGTGCCCCTTTACTCATCCCTCATCATGCCCATAATTGACTATAATGACCCTGTCAGCATGCACCTTACCAGACACCTGCAGCAACTGGAAAGACCACATACGTACCTCGACAAGAGGATCAAAGGGCTCAAACAGATGCCACATACTGACTAGTTAAAGAAACAGCAGCTCTACTCAGTGGCATACTGCCTCTTCATAGGAAATCTGTGCCTGACATATAAAGCTATGTCAAACCCTCACTTAATGGCCATGCTGCACCTCAGAATATCCAGATCCCATTGGGATACACGCTGGAAAGACTTGAACCTCAGGAGTGATATACATAGGACATGCTGGAGGGGCACATTCATAACTCAGAGGCTCCCTTCATTCTGGAATATTATCCCAATAGAGGTTAGGCAGAGTCACTCAGTGACTATCTTCAAGAGTGGTATTAATGACTGGATGTGACATTGTAGGGTTACCCTGGGTATCACTTATGTGTCACTGTTAGACAGAGGCACAGTATACTAACCTTGGAAAAGGGCATAGCAAGATAGATTTACAATGCATGGCGAAAGCCACACACATTCTGGCTAGGTGGATACATGCCCTGGGCAGACATCCCTGTATGAACCTATGGACCTATGTATCTTGTTCACCATTGGCCCTATGTGCTGTTAATCACCAATGCAATCTCAATACTATGGTAGCATGTGCAAAGGTCAGTTGTCAGTCACCTCTATGGTACAGTTGTGGAATATGTGAGTCATGTAGTAATGTCACAGCTGCCACATGTACACAGTCAACCCTATCCCCTACCCATGGATGTACAACACATGTATGAGATGGAAACACATGGCCAAACTGTGGACTAAGCACTCTGAACCCAGTACTGGCATAACCTGTCAGGTGGCATGAAATACTACAGTGACAGCAATACCAGTCTGATGTGGACCTACACTGACAGCAATACAAGCATGGAAACACACCGGCCATTCGTGGAGCCTAAGGATAGCATCCTGCATGACTGGCAGACACCTCTGCAGCTGGCACACAGGCATACGTTAGGCCTGCACACAGCACGATAACACATAGCACACAAATCCTGTGTGCCAAACAAGCACAGTCTGTACAGCTATACAACACTACTGCTGCAGTTGTGTTAGGTACTTTTATTGTCCAGTACAGTGAGGACATGCTCACCAGGCTGGACAAGGTGTAGGTCACAGTGATATGCTCATGGGGCACTATGGTCCACCACATAACACAAGCATACAGGTCAGTCAGATGCATGGACACATATGACTCAGTCATTGTCCATGCCACCACAGCTGATGTGGGATGTCCCTCACTGGGATACATGATAGGGAACATGGAAGGGATCACTGAGCAAGTGACACAGGCTGGTAGAACCCTGACCTTGGTTGGCATCAGACCCTCACCAGGGATTCTGACATATTACTGAATGCTAATGAATTACTGTAGCTACAACCCCCTAGCTGAACGGTTCTTAGCATGCGGTCACTGCATTGCTATGGAATAACGTCTTTCCACTCCCACAACAGGTGAAAACATGCAGCACCTGTTCATCAACAACAGGTAGACTATATGCCCCAGACCAGGTGTGTATCCCTCACTACTAGGCTGATAGCATCTACATCTCACACTGTATATACACATCCCACATGCAGCACCTGCACAGAAGACCACAGTCATAATGTTACCCTGTGCAAATACCATGTATTCACATGTGGCAGGCATCACACATGATAACTACTGAAGGTCACAGGTACATATGTGTATTTGGCACACACATACATCATGTGTGCATTGCCATAACTGGTTTAATCAATGTCATGCATTATTGTGAGAGACAACCCGCACACATGGGCATTCTGTGTGGGCAAAACACACGTGGCATGTCTGTAATCAAAAGCCATAAATAATTGTGATATCATTTAGAAAGGGGTATGTGCATCCTGTAGTGTGTTTTCCCAGTTGCCAAAAGGGATATTTCTGTCATACACACGTACCCCCCCTTCACACACACTTATTAGTTGCTGGATTCAAACCCCTACCTAACTATGTTATGACACTAGAGTCAGACACATTAGCAGAGCACGCTATTTGCATTATTGGGAGATTTCCTTTCTCCTGATATACTTATAGGGTGCTGACATCATCAGAGTTTAGAAAGGGGAATGAGCATCCTGTGGTATGTTTTCACAGTTGTCAAAAAGGATGCTCCTTACATACACACTTACCCCCCTTCACACACACTTGCCATCTGCTGGTTTCAAACCCCTACCTAACTATGTTATGACACTAGAAATTGACGCATTAACAGAGCATGCTATTTGCATTACTGGGAGAGTTCCTTTCTCCTGATATACTTATAGGGTGCTGACATCATCAGAGTTTAGAAAGTGGAATGAGCATCCTGTGGTGTGTTTTCACAGTTGCCAAAAGGGATGTTCCTTTCATACACACTTACACACACACTTACCCCCCTTCACACACACTTGCCGGATTCAAACCCCTACTTAATTATGTTATGACACTAGAGACAGACGCATTAGCGTAGTGCGCTATTCGCATTACTGGGAGATTTCCTTTCCCCTGATATACTTATAGGGTGCTGACATCATCAGAGTTTAGAAAGTGGAATGAGCATCCTGTGGTGTGTTGACACAGTTGCCAAAAGGGATGTTCCTTTCATACACACGTACCCCCCTTCACACACACTTGCCACTTGCTGGATTCAAACCCCTACCTAACTATGTTATGACACTAGAGACTAATGCATTAGCAGAGTGCGCTATTCGCATTACGGGGAAATTTCCTTTCCCCTGATATACTTATAGGGTGCTGACATCATCAGAGTTTAGAAAGTGGAATGAGCATCCTGTGGTGTGTTTACACAGTTGCCAAAAGGGATGTTCCTTTCATACACACTTACACTCAAACCCCTACCTAACTATGTTACGACACTAGAGACGGACGCATTAGCAGAGCACGCTATTCATATTACTGGAAGATTCCTTTTCTCCTGATATACTTATAGGGTGCTGACATGATCAGTGTCTAGAAAGGGGAATGAGCATCCTCTGGTGTGTTTTCACAGTTGCTAAGAGTAACATTTGGACTAAGTGTGCGAGCATGCCCAGTTCAGCCTTCCCATGGCATGTTGTGTGAAAGATGTCTCATTTATCTAAGTGTGTGAGCATGCCCAGTGTGAGCTTTCCATATGTTGAACTCTGCAGCCCATCACATTTGTGGATGAGTGTGACCTTCAACAAATACCTTCAGTTTATGGTTGTGTGTTCTGTGCCATGTTGTGTAGTTACTGTCCAAATGCTTTTTGTGTGAACACAACAGGGAGTATACTGTGCCTGCAGGTATTGCATGGGAGACTTTGCACACAATTGTCAACATCCGTTCATACTGACCTAACACTGTAGTATTGTATAGTGTAGTGGTTCAGTACTTTCACTGTGGTGGTCAGTATCCTGGGCTTTAGTCCTATCACTGCTTTACATTTCCATAGTGTGCACAACAGCCTGGTTAGGGTCCAGTTGTGCACATCTGCACAAAGGCGGTGCCTCTACGGACCCTGGTAATTACCAACCCATAAGCTTAACAAGTCTAGTCTGCAAAGCTATGGAGAGGATCATAATGGAGCTCATAAACAAAGATATAGGGGACATGCGGACATTGGACCCGTCCCAGTTTGGCTTGGTCAAGGGCAGATCATGCCTTTTGAACTTGGTCGACTTCTTCAAAACAGTCACTAAGGCCATTGCTGAGGGAAGGGCAGTCCATACAGCCTACCTTGACCTTGCAAAGCCTTCACACAATACCCCACTTGGGTATTGTAGAAGGACCTACCAACCTAAATGTAAACCCATATGTCACAAGATGGGTTGCAAACTGGCTTAAGGACAGGACCCACAGAGTTAGAGTTGCTGGCGCTATGTCAGACTCCAAGCTGGTCACAAGTGGTGTCCCACAGGGCTCAGTCCTTGGCCCCCTATTGTTCGTCATCTACTTCTCAGAGGTACAGGCCAACATGGGAGGACTTTGGCTGACAAGATTTGCAGATGACTGCAAACTGGTCGCCATAGTGGACAGTGCATCAGACACGGATATCCTTCAGAAGGGACTCACGGACACTGATAGCTGGTGCCAGAGCCATGGCCTGATGTTAAATGCCAAAACATGTATAGTCATACCCTGCGGGAAAAGCAAGGTAACCCCAAGCTACCATATAGGTGGCAATCCTGTAAGCACAGAGGAGGTTATCATGGACCTGGGGACCCAGGTTGACAGTGGCCTTTCTCCTGACACTCACATTGCTAACGTGGCTAGAAAGACCTTCTACATTGCCCACCTGATCAGGAAGGGATACACATCCAGATCTAGTGGGGTCATTGTTCCCCTGTACTCTTCACTTATCAGACCAATGATCGAGTACAATGCCCCATTCTGGATGTATCTCACCTGACATCTGCAGCAATCAGAGAGACTCCAAAAGTCCCCCACCAAAAGGATAAAGGGTCTCCAACATCTGTCATATGCTGCCAGATTGAAGACACTCCAGAGGTGACATGTGCCTGACATGCAAGGCCATGTCCAACCAGGAAGTAATGGACATGCTCCACCTCAAAATCGCCAAATCCACCAGAACCACTAGGGCAAGTGACTTAAACCTTAGCAGGGATATAAGTAGGACATATTGGAGGGATAGATTTATCACTCAGAGACTCCCTATGCTGTGGAATACAATCCTGGTCCATGTGAGGCAGAGCACCTCACTGGCTCTGTTCAAGGGGAATCTTTACCTGTGGATGGGAGATCATAGGTTTACCCCGGGGACCATCTCTGTGCCACTGCTGGACAGAGGCACGACAAACTAATGGGCACAGTATTGTTTCCATATAAGGGGTGGCGTACGCCACAAAACTCTGGGCTGGGCTTATACCTGCCTTAGGGCAGATAGCCTAGTATAAACCTATGAACCTATCTGACCATGGTGCATTGTGTTCGGATATGAACTACTTACAACAGCCTCATCCAACATCAGTAGTGCATTCCACAACATAGGTGTACATTGGCAAACACTACCGATGTGCCCTAGGCCATTTCTAATGCTAGTCTGAGAGTGTGTTTGTCCTTCGACACATTGTAAGTGTAGTTTGCCATGACATATGTCTTGTGTAGTATACTGTGCCTCTGTCTACCTGTGACATAACATTGATACCCAGGGTAAACCTACAGTCTCCCATCCACTCATTAAGATTCCTGTTGAGGAGAATCAGTGAGTGACTCTATGGATAACCTGTACTGGTAGTTTACTCATGCGTGGGGTGGCTTCTGTGTTATGGATAATGCAGTACAGCTTGTCCTATGTATGTCAGTGCTGGGGTTCAGGTCCCTCATGTGCATAGCTCACTGCCATTCAGATTGTACAAGGTGCAGCATGTTCATTGATTCCAGCTTGGACATGGCTTTCTACATCAGGCACAGCTTGCGCCTGGGTGGCCAGCATGGCAGTGTGTGGAGTTGCACTCTGTTTAATCAGGCAACACATTACATGTGTTCAAGCTCTTTGATACTCCTGGTGAGGTACTGTTGTGGACTTTACAGTTGATGGAGGTGTCTGCTTAGGTACACCCCACAGGGGCTGTTGTGGTCATTTGTAATGCTGATGAAGGATAACTGAAGAACCACAATGACCTCCCCTTATCTAGATGTCATAACCTTCATGATTAGGTTGGTATATGGATTGTTTCTGTTAACACTACAGCCACATGTTTGTCCTATGCAGGATATCTATCCCCTTGTGTACCCAGGTCCGTCATTACATGTGATGTATGTAATGGGTTAACACCTATGTGGTAATTGGTGGTCACTTACTCTATATCCACAGAGGTTGACTATACAGTTGTCTCCATTTCACATGCTGACATGGCTATGGCACCGGTTGTCTGTTTCTATGTGGCCCTTTTGTGGGACACTTGTGTCAGCTGGAGTGTCAGATATGTTAGTCAGTTTGTAGTCTTCTGCAAACATGTTCAGGCACAGTCCTTACATGTTGGCCTGTACTTATGGGGCATATATACCAGACGGGAAAGGTTCCAGGACCAAGCTTTGTGGGATGCCTGTTATATGTGGTTTGTAGTCTGACATGGCTACAGCATGTCTGGCCATGTCAGTTCTGTCGTTGGTCTGGTTTGCAACCCCTCTAGTGACATTGGGGTGTATATTTAAGCTGGTGAGCATATCTATATTGAACACATAGGGTATTGTATGGAAGGCTTTGCAAGGTCCAGCTACACTGTGTGGGCCACATTGCCCTCAGTGACCTCAATCACGGTTTCAACTGAGTCACACATGTTTAGGGGAAGGGTCTGCACTTCATAAACCCACACTGGCTAGGGTCGGGTGTCAATAGATCCCCAATATCGTTATGTCTGCGGTACATGTTGATCCTTACCATAGCTGTGCAGACCAAGCTTTTCAGGAATCTGTGGCGGTTGTTTTTAGTATCCATTCAGGCAACACCTTTCTTGAGAACACCCACTGTTTTTGTACACTGCTCTTTGGGTACATATCCTGTGGTAAGGCTGACATAATGTCAGGGAGGCAGCAATCTGCTGGGAAAGATATTTGGCATTATGAGGGGGGGGTTTGCACTGCACCTGTCAGGATGTATGTTGGCAATACGTGTGTGTGTTTGGTATGTTGTTTGTAATATTTGTGTGATCCAGAGCATATCCAGGAATTCACAACACGCTTACTACCATCAGTTGCAGCAGCCTTGGAGTTATTCTTAGTGTTCCGTACAATTTGTATCATAGTACGTTCATGGGTTCATACTAGGCTATCCACCCTAGGGCATTTGTAAGCATAGCCACAGTGCGTGTGGCTTTTGCCACCCCTTGCTATGTGAATATTATGGCCACTTATGATTTACTTAGCTGTGCCTCTGTCTGGACATGACACAGTAAAGACCCCCAGTGTACATCTACAATTATCCATCCATTTTTCTAACTTCCTGTTGAAGAGTGTCAGTGAGGGGCTCTGCCTAACATGTAGTGGTATTCTGTTCCAGGGTGTGGAGAGACTCAGGGTTAGGTATCTGTCCCTCCAGCACATCCTATTTGATTATGTGTTAAGGTTGACATCTCTGACTCACACAGCTCCGATGGCTTTGGGTTTTCTGGGGTGGAGCATGTCCATTACTTCTGTGTTGGACATGGACTTGTACAACAGACATACAATGCATCTGTGTTGGCAGTATGTGACTGCATTCGGCTGTGGTGTCTACAGCCAGGTGGCATATGCGATATAGTTGAGACCCTTTCTGACTCTTGCTGAGGTACCTTTGAAGTCTTTCTAACTGCTGCAGGTGCCAGGTAATGTACATCCCAAATGAGGCATTGTATTACAATATGGTCTGATAGGGGAACAGTATAGGGGCACAATGACCTTTGTTGACATAGATGTGACTCCTTTCATGATACAGTGTCCAATATAGACAGTCTTCCTAGACAAATTGGTGATGTGGCTGTCACATGACAGGTGACTGTCCACTTGTGTCACTAGGTCCCTGATTACTCCTTCCACACATAATGGTTTACCACCTATGTGGTAATTTGTGTGTACCTTGTTTTGTATTTGGTGGTACATTCATCCTGTCCACTGTCTTCAGGACAGTGGGGTGGGGTTCCTGTGTGTGAGTGTGTGGTCTGTAGCATGCTACAGACTGTACAGCAGTCTTGCATACAGGTAGTTGCACATGGGTGGACTGCAATGACATAGGCATTGTCAGTTAACTGGACGTATGGCTGTCTGTGCTGAATATGGATACTCACCCTCCTTTTATGTTTTGTTACAGGTTTTGTGGCCATAACACATGATATGTGGTATTACCTGGTAGTTCTGGTGTGCTGTCACGAGGCTTGCAGCAGGTGTGTATCACTGGACTGACATCAATGTTCTCCATACTGGGGAGGGCCTCAGGAGCATGCATATTGAGGTTTACACATCTGGCATTGATCAGCATTACCCTTCTGTTTCTTTCCAGTTTTGTTTTCTATGGTGGTGGGTTGCTCTTTTCGCCTTGCCTACGGGAGGATCTCTGTAGTTTGCAAAAGCCTTAGGCAATATCCAGACGCTCATGGGTAACAGGTGCAAGCCATCCCTGGAACAGCAGCATGTCTCACTATGGAGTCACCTATTACAACTGTATCAAGCATGTTGTTTCTCCTTCTGTCCTGTGACTATTTGGCACACCAGCTTTGTGTACTATGTGTTACATGTGCTATGTCTGGAGTTTGTTTTATTGGGTGTCTGCTTTGGAGGCTTGTGTTGGTGTTGTGTGTTTGTAATTAGGGCCTCTGGGAATGTTTTTGTGTTTATGTGTTTGGTTTACAGTCATTGTAGGTCTATGTGGGACTGGGTTTGTGGTGTATGTGGTTACCTTGTCCTCCTGACTAGTTTTGACAGTACTGATTTGGGGGTGCCCAGGCCCCGGTTTGGCTACCTGCTTGCGTCTATCACATACATTTGTATTTATTGGGGTGAGTTGTTGTGTGTGTACTTGGGACAGGTGTCACATTGCCACTGGATTCACAGATTCTACTTGTTTTGCCTGGCCTTAGTGGATTGTATGTGTGGACACATTTTATTGCCATACTAGTGATCACTGATTACTTCACTTTTCATGTTAGATCTATCATGTGGTAGCTTCCTCATTCTCTTCAATGGTTTAGTAATTTATGGTGTCCAGCATGCCAGATGCCTGGGTGTATGGCATTGTGTCTTCTTGTTTGTGATTGCAGACTCCAAGCACTCTTGGCTGTGTTCCTGGTATGCCTGTATAACATGTTCTGCAGTGTGTCCCATATTCTGGACCTGCACAGGGCTTTTCATGGATTCCACATTGGTTTGTAGGTGCAAGCTATGCTTTATACATGTGTTTCACTGTGGTAGTCTGGCCAGGGACTGGTGTCGTGATGTGTAACTACAGTGTGCTTACTCTATGGTCTGGTCTTACCAGTGAGGGATACACTTCTCATCTTGACATCCAGTACACATATTTCTGATTATCACATCCAGTATGCTTACCCCTCTTGTGGAAGTGTTACATTTTGCATGTCCGTTTTGTTTGATGGATTCTGGGAAATTGTCTACACTTGTGTCAGTGCTAGTATAATACAAAGAGTATAGTGACATACACCTCAAAAGCTGACTTCACACTTCTTTGGACTGAGATGGTATCCGCTAAGCCCACTGGGCCAGTGGAAACCACAACACACAATGGTGACTCCTTCACAGACACTTTCACGGACATCTCTGAGATAGCATGGACCATGCAATCACTAATAGAAACATGACCCTCTCCACGACGGAATGTGGCCTGTCTGGTGGACCCCAGCCATAAACAGACTGTATAACAGATGAAGGATACTAATGCAAGACAGAGCTACATCTCCTAAAGGGAAGGCGGCTGTGAGCAGCACTAGTAAAAAGCTACATTCTCTCATAAAGATATCCAAGGTCAACTTTGAGACATAAACACCAAAGACGATAGAGATAACCACACTGCCTTCTTCAGTTATGTCAGACACCTGGGTGGGAACCCTCAGATATGCTCTGAGTTGGTACACAACATATATTTCGGTGACCTGACAGATATTGGCAACATTCTGGCAGACAGGTTCAGTGCAATTTTCCCCCTCCCACACCCCCAACAGAAGATAGTTATCACAGATGAATGTAACCTCACTGTCATCTCAGATGTCCATGTGAGAGCCGCACTCAGCAAAGACAAGAACACAGCATCATTGGGACCTGATGGTATCCCCAGTTGCGTGCTATGTGAACTCCAGAAGGAGCTAAACCCGTATATACAAATGCTATTTAACCTTAGCCTTGCTACAGGATATGTACCTGAACACTGGCGTACAGCAACAGTGGTCCCACTCCGCAAAGGAGATGCCTCCACAGACCCTGGGGACTACCACCACACAAGCTTAACCAGCCTTGTCTGCAAAGCTATGGAAAGAGTCATTATGGAGCTCTTAAACAGAGACATTGGTGACCTACAGACCCTTGATCCCACCCAGTTCAGCTTTGTACAGGGCAGATCCTGCATTTTGCACATGTTTGACTATTTTGACACTGTCAGTAGGGCCATTGATGAGGGCTACGCGGTCCACACAGCCTACCTGCACTTGGCTAGGGTCTTTGACACAATACCCCACTCAGGCATCATAGACAAGCTCAACAGCTGAAATATCAAATCATATGTCACAGGATAGTTTGAAAAATGGCTAGGAAACAGAACCCATGACGTCGACATTGCAGGTGCCTTGTCAGATTCAAAGCCAGTCACACGTGGTGTCCCACAAAGATCTGTCCTGGGACCCGTCTTATTTGGCATTTACTTTTCAGATGTGAAAGCAAACATAGGAGGGTTGTGGCTGACAAAGTTTGCAGATGACTGCAACCTAGGCACCATATGTGAATACATCAGCCAGCACACACATCCTACAGAATGCCATCACAAAGACAGATAGCTGGTGCCGGAATCATGGCCTGAAACTGACTGCAACTGATGTGTGGTCATCCCCTTTGGGAGGAACAAAGTACACACAAATCAATACATAGACAGCAACCCACTGAGCACAGAATACAAATCAGACACCTGCAGACACATGTAGATAGTGACATCTCATTTGACACCCATGTTGCCAAAGTGGTTTGAAAGACTTTCTATCTTGCCCACCTTATCATGAAGGGTTTTCCATCCAGATCACAGGAGATCATTGTACCACTATACTTCTCACTTATCAGGCCCATGATTGAATACAAAGCCCCATTTGGTATGTACCTCACCCAGCACTTGCAACTGCTGGAGAGACCCCAAAAGTACCTTACCAAGGAGATCAGGGGTGTACAACACATGTCGTATGCTTCCAGACTAAAGGAAATCCAGCTTTATTCAGTGGCATACCACATACTTACAGGTGACCTATGCCTGACATACAAGACCATGTCCAATCAGGATGTGGTGGACATGCTCCACTGCAAGCAATCCAAATCCACCAGAACCATGGGAGCTGCAGATTTGAACCTCAGCACATACATGTATAGGACATGCTGGGGGACAGAGTCATAACTCACACGCATCTCACACTCTAGCAGAGTATCCCAGTTCATGTTAGACAGAGTCCCTCACTGACTCTCTTCAAGAGAAGTCTGGACAACTGGATGTCGGATTGTAGTTTTACCCCAGGGGTCCTCCCTGTGTCACTACTAGACAAAGGCACAGTCAAGGTATTCAATTATGTACGGGGGTCATAATGTGTCACTACTAAGTGAGAGGCACAATATTCGGAATCTATTCTGTACACGTATTACCACTATAAGGGGTGGCAATAGCCACATCACTATGGCTAGGCTTATAAATGCACTAGGGCAGATAGCCTAGTAGTAAACTATGCAACTATGACACTATGGTGTATGTGTAGGTATTGTCAGTCAAGCGATATAATGTGGTTTGGGGGGCTTGATATCTTCCTGTCTTCCAACAGTTTGTTGTCTATTCCTTCTGGCATGTCAAGGGATCAGTTGCTAGTGCCCTCTCCTGCTCAGCTGGTGAACCTGGGAATATTGAGGCAATGTTACAATTGATGCATGTACACAAACAACCCTCTTCTTCTCCCACAAAACACAAATGCATGCAAGAGATGCAACTATATAGCCAACCTAGAGGCTGAGCTCTCTCAACATAGGACTGGCAGGACCAGAGAGGAGGAGAAGGTGACCACACACACACCACAAACCTAGTCTCACATAGCACTATCACAACTTCAAATCATACACATAAACACACAAAGACATACTCGGAGGCTCTGATCACAGATCTACCATACCAGCAGAGGCCACCACAGCAGACACCCAAACAACTGCCTCCACAGGGCACAGCACATGCAACACATAGACCACAGAGTCAGTGTGCCAAACATTTACAGCCCTTAAGGCCAAACACAATGCCAGACACACTCGTCATAGGTGACTCCATAGTCAGACACACTGACGTCCCGCCACCAGATTGAGTAAGGAGAAGGTCACAGTAAGCTGCCTATCGGGTGCTGGGATCCACCACATATCGCAAGCACTCAGGTCACTCAACTGCAAGTACAAGTATGACTCAGTCATTGTCCATGCTGGTGTGAACGACCTGAGATGTACCTCCCTGGACTACATGAAAAGAGACATAGAGGAGCTCTCTGCTTATGTAGCCCAGGCAGGTATGACCCTGACCTTGAGCAGTATCCTACCTTCACCAAGAATGATGCCACAATACAGAGACAAGATGATCAGCTGTAATAGTTGGCTTAATCTATGGTGTCATTCAAAGGGGATCCAATGTCCGTCTGCCTGGGATGACATGCTGGACAAGCCACGCTGATTCGCAGGGGACGGCTTGCACTTGTCACCCCTGGACTTCTGGAATTTGGCTCAGGCTCTTGCAACCCCCATTGTGCCTTTTTTAGGCAAGGCTCAGATTCTAAACCTACCACCCTAGAACACAAAAAGGAAGTAAACTAAGGGTGATGCTGCTCAATGCCAGACGTCTCAACCTCAAGATGCACGCACTCAAAGCCCTTCTCAGTATGGGGAACATCGATGTCTGTGCTGTGACTGTAACCTGGTTCAAGGCTCCTGACAGCACCCCAGCAGTATCAGGTGTTACCTCATATCATGCTCCGCCCCAAATCCGGACGACACCAAGAAAGGAGAGTGGGTGTCCATATTCATCAAGGACACCCTCACCTCAAGGTTGGTGGCAACACACGATGCATCGGAGACCATTCAGGTGCACTTAACCGTAGGCAAGACTGCTCGGCAGTTTGTAGCAGGTTACAGGCCACCCTCTCAAACTCAGGAACCTCACACAGCTTTCCTGGAAACACTGGAGGGGATAAATGTATCTCCAAACACCATCATACTGGGTGATTTCAACTATCCCAATATAGACTGGGATCACTAATCAAGCCCTAATCAAGCCCCAACACTCTAGGCCAAAGGTTCCTAGAGTTCATAACCTCAAATGCCATGGAACAACTAGTCACCATCCTCACAAGAGGAGACAACATACTAGATCACATCATCATGAACATGGGGTCACAATGTTCAACACCAGAAGTATACCCATCATTGGTGAGATCAAATCATAAACTAATCTCACTGGAAGTCCACATTCCACCCCCACCCCAGATAAAGAACACCACAGTGAAGAACTTCTCAGAAGCCAACTTCACACTTGTAAACACTGGTGTGGTCTCTTTCAAGGCCCCCAAGCCAGCGGAAACCATTACCCAAGCCGCTGAATCACTTACAAATGCCTTCTACCAGCACCTCCAGGACTGCATGGTTCAGGCAATCCCACACAAAACAAAGACTCTTTGTACCAAAGGCATGCGTGCAGTCTGGTGGACCCCAGCCATAAACATGTTCTACATCAGAAGGAAGGTGCTACTACAAGGTAGAGCAAATTCCGTAGAAGGGAAGACACCCCTGCTCATTATGCGTAAAGAACTGAGATCTCCCATAAAATCATCCAGGGCACATTTTGAGAAACAACTCACTAAGGACTCAGAAAACAATCATGAGGCCTTTTTTTAGCTATGTTGGAAACCTGGGAGGTGACTCCCAGATATGCTCAGGATTAGTTCATAATGATGTAAAGATCACTGAACCTACAGACATTGGCAACATACTGGCTGACAGGTTCAGTGCATATTTCTCCTCCCCCTCCCCCCGAAGGGAGGGATATCTATACCAGGGGATTGTAGCCCCCCAAACATCTCAAATGCTCAGGTGAGAACTGCTCTATCCAAGGCGTGAAACACAGCATCCATGGGACCGGATGGTGTCCCCAGTTGTTGGCTCCACGAACTCAATGAGGAATTGAACCCGCAGTTAGGGCAGCTGTTTAATCTTGGCCTCACCTCAGGATACGTACCCAAGGAGTGGCATACGGCAACGGTGGTCCCACTTCACAAAGGTGGTGCCTCCACCGACCCCAGACACTACCGTCCCATCAGCTTGACAAGCCTGGTCTGCAAAGCTATGTAGAGGATCATAATGGAACTCATGAATGAAGACATAGGGGACTTGCAGACTTTGGATCCAACCCAGTTTGGCTTTGTCAAGGGCGATCATGCCTTTTAAACTTGGTTGACTATTTCAGAACGGTCACCAAGGCCATTGACAAGGGCAAAGCAGTCCACACAGCCTACCTTGACCTGGCAAAGGCTTTCGATACAATACCCAACTCGGGTATCATTGACAAACTCACCAGCTTAAATGTAGACCCATACGTCACAAGATGGGTTACAAACTGGTAAGTGACAGCACCCACAGGGTCAAGGTTGATGTCACCATGTCACACTCAAAGCCTGTCACACGTGGTGTCCCACAGGGCTCAGTCCTGGGCCCACTTTTGTTCAGCATCTACTTTTCAGACGTACAAGCAAACACAGGAGGATTATGGCTGACAAGGTTTGCAGATGACTGCTAACTGGGAACCATAGTTGACAACCCATCTGACACAGACATCCTTCAGACGGGTCTCATAGAAACGGATAACTGGTGCCAGAGCCATGGCCTACAGTTAAACGCTAAACAATGCATAGTCATACCCTTTGGGAAGAACAAGGTTACCCCTAGTTCCCATATAGGTGTTACTCCTCTAAGCACAGGAGAGGTTATCAGGGATCTGGCCACCCAGGTTGACAGTAACCTTTCGTTTGACACTCACGTTGCCAAAGTAGTTAGGAAGACCTTCTACATTGCCCACCTCATCATGCAGGGATTCACATCTAGATCAAGGGAGGTCATTGTTCCCCTGTACTCATCACTCATCAGACCAATGATTGAGTACAATGCCCCATTCGGAATGTTTCTGACCCAACACCTGCAGCAATTGGACATGCCCCACACATTGCTCAACAGACGGATAAAAGGTCTCAAATGTATGTCTTATGTTGCCTGACTGCAGGAACCCCAGCTCTATTCGGTCGCCTACCATCTGCTCAGAGGTGGCCTGTGCCTGTCATACTAGGCCACGTCCAACCCGGAATTAATGAACATGCTTCACCTCAAAACCTCTTAACTCCATCAGATCTACACGGGCAGGAGACTTAAACCTCAACATGGCTATTCATAGGGCGTGCTGGAGGGACAGATTCATCACCGAGAGACTCCCTATGCTGTGGAACATCATCCTGGTACATGTGAGGCTGGGCACCTCGCTGGCTTTGTTCGAGAGAAATCATGACCAATGGATGAGTGATCGCAGGTATACCCCAGGGATAAACTCAGTGTCACTGCTTGACAGAGGCACAGCAACATAATGGGCATATTATCCTTAGAACTGAAGGGGTGGTGGAAGCCACAAAACTCTGGGCAAGGCTTATATATGCCCTAGGGCAGATAGCCTAGTATGAACCTATGCACCTATGAACATAGGCCTGGTGCAGTTCCTGCTATTAGGACAGTGGTCTGCAGCAAGCTATTTAGTAGTAGGCAGTTTTAGCAATTGGTATTTGACCATGGCTAATCCATGTTGCTTCTTGTTGTGGTACCAACATGGGGTGTCGTTATCCATGACATTTATTGCTAGTCACCCTCGTTTTGTAGCTTGTTCCATGTTTTTGCACATGTACATCCCTGTATGAGGTGTGACCTGGTAGTGTTAGGGTGCTGGTGTGGGCTTTGTCCCAGTTGTCTATTACAGCACTGATATCTACATCCTCTATACTGTGTGCGGTTACACTGCACACATCTTGCTGTTTATACTTCTGGCATTGGGTAGCATTACATCTAGGTTCCTATCCCTTGTGGTACCTATGAATGTGGGTTTGTGTTTTTGGGGTTTGTGATGGGTGAGGGTGGATGTTAGTCAGGGTCCTCAGGTGTGCATATGGTACATGGTGTTACATTACTTGACACATGGCATTCATGCCTCGGGTGGTGCTGCAGGGCTGCCTCTGTCAGATGCACATACTACACTCCCTGTACATGTTTGGAAGCAGATTGTGTCATGTTAGGCATCCCTGTTACTATATGAGTGAGTCAGAGCGGGTATCAGTCCCAGTGTTCCTACTGACCAAGTGTATGTGCTATGTGTTGCCTCTTTGCCAAGGCCAGGGCATACTGGGCATGCCTCCTTCTGCCTACTGGGGCAAGGTCAGGTTGTTCCTCCTCCGAGTCACCCTCTGCCTGTGGTGGCCTTGACAATGGTGGAGGTATGTTTGGCCCAGCCCTATGCTGGTCCTGCTGCAGCTGTTTCCGCAGGATCATATTATGTAGCATAGCACATATCATGATCATTTGGGTACATGTAGTTGGTGTGTACTGCAAGGCTCCACCAGATGTGTCCAGACACCGGAACCGTGACTTGAGCAGCCCAAACACACGCTCTATGATGTTACGTGTTTGTGCGTGTGCCTCATTATGGCGTTCCTGTTCAGGTGTGTGTGCATTTC
This sequence comes from Protopterus annectens, assembly GCF_019279795.1. Taxonomy (NCBI): domain Eukaryota; kingdom Metazoa; phylum Chordata; order Ceratodontiformes; family Protopteridae; genus Protopterus; species Protopterus annectens. Next base: position 836,624,983 of record NC_056750.1, on the reverse strand, counting down.
TGATGGGTGTCATCAGCCACGGCTCAAGTGCGTAACCTGCATCCCCCACTAGGTGTCTGTGTGGGAAGTCCTCACTGGCAAATGATTGGTACAGCTGCGTCAGATGCCAGATGTGGGAATCATGGTAGCTCCCAGGGCAGCCAGCACACACATTCATTATTATGCCCTGGGCATCACACATGACCTGGCAGTTGATGGAGGGGAATCCCTTGCGGTTCATGTAGGCTCTACCCCGCCACCGCTGGTGCTTTGATGCGTATGCGCGCAGTCTATTGCACCCAATACCTCAGGGTATCCTCTATTTGCTGGAAGAGACGATATTGCTGGCCACAACCTCACGGGCATTGGGGAAATATACATGATCACTGACATGTGCTGACATGGCATCCAGGAACTGGTGCAGTACCCTGGAGGCTGATGCCTGTGATATCCCCATCATATCACCAGTTGGTCTCTGGAAGGTACCTGTTCCTAGTATTCTTAGGCCAACACATACCTTGGTTTCCACTGGGATGGGTTCCCTCTGTTGGTTCTGTGTGTGAGGCGGCCTGCACAGCTCAACAATTTGCTGCAGAAGGTCTCTGTCCACTCTGTAGCGCTCTACTATCTCCAGCTCATGTAACCCATGGTAGGTGACCCTGGGCCTGTATACTCTTCTCCTTCTCCTCACTCTGGGTTGTCTGTCAGCATCTGCATTGTCACCACCCTCAGCAATTCACCTATGCCTGATTATAACAGCTATGGCAGCCCCTAGTATTTCTGCTCTGAGTTCAGCTTTTTTCAGTTTTCAATTCTGATAGCTTACTTTCTTGCAGTATCTCTTGAGAGAAACACCCTGCACTGCTCTTTGCAGTGTTTTAAGTGCTGGGTTGGGCTTCTAGTCTGCCTGTGTAATTGCCTGCTTCCAATTGTTTCCACCAATTAACTCCAGCAGTATCCTCTGGCAGTTTCCCTGTATTTTGGTTGTTTCCTGTTTCCTCTCTGTTTCCTCAGGGGGAGCAACGTGCACACCAGCTTAAGCACGCTCACAGTCACTTAAACGTGCGCGCACATCCTTACACGGTGTTACACGCGCGCACACATCCTTACACGGTGTGAACTTGACTGATTCATGTTAAAACGCGTGCACACTGCCTTCCACACATGCACACCCGCGCAAACCGTTGTAAACAGTTTGCAACACGCTCCCACATGTTGAACCTGCCTTACACGCGCGCACACGCGCGCATGCACGTATTTCAAGAAAATTTGAGTGTAGGGATAGTGTGCACCCTCTATTTCTTGACTTTCCTAGTGTTCTGTTGGGACACACCTCTCTCCCTGATGTCTGTCTGTCATCTGTTACGTTACATTGCCCTCCAATCTGATACATTTATTTCTATCATTCCCCTCCGTGATGTCACCTACCTCTTACTCTGTTCCTCCCCCTTCTATAACTCTTACACCACTCAGAAAGTGCTCATTACCTATGTGGCAGTGTGATTCAGTATTGTAACCCTCATTTACATAGGATTGCCTAGTAATGCTTAGTTACGTCTTACACGGAGCTTCCCCCCCTTGACAACCACTAAACGGAGGCCATATTGTTTTTGGTCTGCAAGTCCCTCCATTGACATTCCATGTAAAACATAAATCCCACAATTGTGGGCTTATAAGCTTTGGTTTTCAGTTTTAGGAAGCGCACCCCGTTTGCGCGGGTGTGCACTGCAGTTAAACATCATAATCCCACGAAAAAAAAAAAGTTATTTATAATATTTTTGCAACACTTTCATGCCAATGGCCACATATTTGGCCATTGGCATGCTTAATGAAACATATGCACCCTTTATTTGGAGCTGACATAGCTCCGTTTTCATTTTTGCAGAAATGTACTCAGTTGTCAGCTGAGTACATTTCTGTAGTTAACACGTCCGCTACACGGACTGGTTTGCTTTCTTGATCGCCAGATACCTCATTTGCATATCTTTCAGCTGCAAATGAGGTATTGAGCATTTCCAGTCCAGTCCGTAAGAGACGTGTTAGCTGTCTCTTACACGGAGGTTTGGGCTGTTCCTGAATCGGGAGGCTTACACTACTCTTGAACTCCGTGTAAGCCTTCCTGAATCCTGCCCATAGTCTAAAAACAAATTGAATTAAAAAAATGACTGAATTAATCATAATTTAATTTGATTATTGCATAAAACATAAAAATACTTTAAATAACCTGGACATTGTATTATACCTATAATATCTCAGGGGGGGGGGTAAGCAATGCAGGATTTACTCCTTTCTTTTCTATGTGCTTTCTAGTCAATATTTTAAGGTTTTATTTATTTATTTATTTATTTAATTATTTAAAATTTGCTGACCAGAAAAGTCAGACTAGGAGAGAGCCTATTTTCAGCAGAAGCCTGAGGAGAAATGCTGCAGATGCACGTCTTTGGAATGTGAGAGGAAACCAGAGTACCCAGCAGAAACTCATGCAAACACAGGGAGGACATGCAGACTCCACACAGAAGGTACCACAGTCAAGAATTGAACCAGAAAACCTCTTGCTGTGTGGCAACAATGTTAACTGCTGCACCACTCCACCGGTGTTTGCCCTCAACATCTGCCTGCTTGGGATAAATCTTTGCACAGCTCCCACAGTTGACAGGTATTTTAAAATACAGCATATACATATTTTATTTATTACTTTAATTTTTTTAGCATTTGATAATGAGGTTAACAGAAATGACCAAAGATCCTTTTCAGATACAACTCATACCACAGTACACACAGAGTTGATTTGCTGCAGCCAGTAAGTCAAGCAGAGTACAACCATTTAAATGGTAGAAAACTTTTAGATTCAGTGATTCACAGAATTTACAATGTGGAATCTGTCTATGAGCCATAATCACCTTGCCAATAATCATCTTCAAAGAGCACTGCCTGCCTCCATGAAGGCAAAACATATCAAGCCCAAGATGAATTTACAGGCATCCCTGAAATCATCAGGGTTTCCTTAAAAGAAGTGGGGAAATCAGTCTGTTTTAATAGTAATGGAAGATTATCCAGAAATTTGGACATAGTTGTGTAATAAATCTGTCCCACCAGCATGACTTATATATTTGCTGATGAAGATTCAAGTCCTTAGTTTAAGTGTTTGTAAAACCATTTGTTTTGTGGAATTGAAAGAGATCAATGAATGTTAAATATAAATATCCTTACAGGAGTCTAAAAGAGAAAGATAGGTCTAGAGCTTCAAGCCTTTCTTGGTTACCGAGAGTCTTTAGTCCAGTGATCTTATGTCTGGACAGGTGCATACTAAAAGGGCAACATATCCGACAAATGGTCTGATTAGGACAGAATATAGACGAATGGTAATTTGCCTGGACCTTTATGGTACCCTTGGCTATTAATTGGACTAGATAAAAGGGAAGGGTGGGTAAACCTTGACAGTATTGCATCAGTATGTACATATATAGGTGAAAACAATTACATGCAGCAGTGTGAACCAACAAACCAAAATCCAGAAGTGAGGACACCATCCACAAAAAAAAAAGTAAAAACTAATCCGAACCAACAAACATGCAGCAGTGTGAGTGATACTGCTGAGTAACTGATGCAAAAACTATCAATTCATAGAAAATTAGACACAAAGGAGGAAAACAGAGTATGCTGACATTTAAGAAGGCCTGAGAAGGTAAAGGATACGTTTAAAGATTACGGACTCCATTAAGAGTTATACCAGAGGGATAAAATGACATTTTCATAATACAAATGACTGGCTCATTATGGGAGGGAGCTGCAAAACCTCCTACTTGAGTCTTTGGGCAACTAAAGTTCAATTAGCTTGTATCACAATATTGTATGACTGACCTAACCAAGATCTTGCTTGGAGCCAACAGATAATGCAACCATGATAAATCTACACAGAGTATATATGGTTTGTGACATGAAAATGAGCTGCCATCATATTGAAGGCGGGTCAAAATAGATATTGGGAGTGAGTGATCACGGACGAATAAAAAAATGTGTGTGAGAGAGTGTGTGTGTGTGTATGAGCTAATCTTGTAAATAATTTAGTCAATGGTGGGAGTTTAGCAATAGGTCTATAACAGACAGGGACAGTGGGGTAAGTAACATTAGGTAGACAAATCATTTTAGCACTTTTCTATTCTGTAGGGATCACACCTGAATAGAGTAAAAGATTTAATAGTTAAGCTCTAGGTTTGGAAAAATATGAAAATATCTTTTTTAAGAAATTTTTGGATGAAGGATATATTTATCATCTAGTAGACAGCTGATGAAAAGTTTTTCACTTGATGGCTGTAACAATATACAAGTTGTCTTAGGCCAGTTGAAAATGCAGCTTGTGTGAGTTCACTGTAGAATGGTTTGAGACAATTTAGACCGACTTCACCAAGACGTATAAAATTATGTCTGTAGGTCAATCATTTGATTAGGGAAAGATTCCAGGATGACAGAGGTAGGACTATAAACTAGCCAAGGTCAAAATGAAGACTGAAACTTATGTTTGCAGGTCTGTTTAATTTAGAAATGATTTCAGTAACGCACATATAGGGATGCACACTGCAACAATATTCAATTTTATTTTGCTACCACATTTTAATTTGGATAGTGACTAACTCAGGAGTATTGCGTAACAGTATCCAAGACAGATATCGGGAGCATAGCACTAAACTTTCCCCAGAATAATTTACAGTCGTCATCATGTCAAATATATACTTTATCAATCAGAGGAGACAAAGTTGTAGTCTTTGATTCAATCTGAGATAAAACAAGCATGTCTGGATTATGCATGATAATCCATGTTTTTAGGAAATTCAGTTTATTATTAATACAACAGTTTAAGTGTTCTATTTCTTAATGGAAACAATTTCACTCAGAGAATAAAGTGGAGGGACAGTGAAATGTTTGAAGAGGCAGGGTCAGGGTTGGGTTAAATGTCATAGACTGCAATACAAAACTAAGTATGTATGGCATTACAGAAATGGATTTACACAATTAAGGTTGTTTTAAGCTGGTTTGTAATACATAGGGAGAAATAAGGCTGGAGGTATGATTCAAAATGCATTATGTCTGAGGAACAGAAAAAAAATGTCTACATAAGAGGATATATTTAATTGCATTTGGCTGGAGGAAAGGTGAGTAAGGCATAGTCCTAGAGGGAGTGATCTAATGATGGGAAGATTTTTAATATAAAAATGAGGATTTATTTTATAAATAGAAAAAAATAAGACTTTCAGTCATACATGACCTTATATTGTGCATATTTGAAAAATGAAAACCCAAAGGAAGAGAGAGCAAATCCAATAGTCCACCAGCAACAGTACCCTGTGGCAGAAGACAACCGCAGTAATCCAAACAGCAGCAATCCAAACAGCAGCAATCCAAACAGCTTCAGTAAAATCCAAACAGCTTCAGTAAAATCCAAAATTGTTTATTGTGTAAGCGCTTTCGTAATGTTACACATTTACTGAGTTGGGATTGGTAAATTGCATTGAATTATTTAGTATTTAAACTGAAGTTGGGGATGTTATGTTTGTCTGATGAAGTAATGTGTAACATTACGAAAGTGCTTACACAAACAATTTTGGATTTTACTGAAGCTGTTTGGATTACTGCTGTTGTCTGAAGTTGTTTGGATTACTACTGTCGTCTTTTGCCACAGGGTTTTGTTGATATTGTGCATATTGTAAATACTTTACACGTATAAAATCCTCAACATAGAAGCTATCCTAATTTCTACCTTTCCAGTTAAATCCTCATTTCAATAACAGATCCAGTTTTCCAGTTCTTTTCACTTCAAAAACACATAACGTATTATTGTTCTACACTCATGACTTACTGATAATTACAAAACTCTTTAATCTACATAAAAATACAAACTGTTTGAAGACACTTAAATATATATTCTAATTTTGCTCCACATTCATTCATTATTGAAACAAACAGAGGATTATGATCAAGTCACCTGGACATGGATGACAAGAAATTCACCTTGAGAGTGAAGCTTGAAAATGCTGGCATCCATGTCGAGGAAAATATGCAAAGTGTTTTGCAGAGTTTCAAAGCCACAAAGCGCTCTGGTAGGAAGTCAGCGCAGCACAGTCCCTTTATACTAAAACTCACATTGTTTACCTCTGAAACATCTAGATTTCTACCTTATATGTTTGGTCTTTTTTCACAAAATCTTTGTTTTTGGAAAAATCACAGAGGATTAAAGCCACTAAATAATCTGATACAATTGAGTTTCCAACTTCATATCCTTCAGAAAATACAGGCGGACACATATCCTGTTATTATAGCTAATGTCTAAGTTTTTAAGAAAAAGGGACACCTTATCAGTATGGACAGCAGGCAGAAACAAATCTGTTTTTTATTCTCCCATTGACTTTTGCTGCTGAGTACTGGCAGATTTAACTGCTTAGTGCGACACCTGACCTCAACAAGTTATTTGTTAAGACTGTGTCTCTTGCTCTAGTACTGCTCAACTGATTTGTCAGTGCAATTCAGAGTGCAATTACCATGCTCCATGCACTATTATAACTTTTATACCCGTAATTAATGTCGAAATTCATTAAGACTGCTTACTACATAATAGCGAAATTTGTCAACAACAAACTGATGTATTTGAATTTTTGACCTGCCTTGTTGCATCTTTGTATTATTTGTCTCTTAACTGCTTGTTTTATTGTCTTTGCCTGTGAAAACCAGGTCATGATTGAAATGGGTCTCAAGACCAGATCAGCTACTGGTAAACAAATAAAATAAGTACAAAGAAAGTGGTTAAGAGCAAAGTAAGGATAAATGGACAGGTAAATAAGACTAACACCAAAACAGCAGTTGTTGTGATGGAAGAGAAGTTGAGGTTTATAGAGAATAAAATGGGGTAGTATGAATGATTGTGAAAATAAATTAGGATTAGTAATGCAAATCAGTCATTATAGATTCATAGGTGTTTACTACCCTAATGACCACAAGGGCCTTTTTAAGCCTAGCCATGCATCCCAAATCTCTGACAAATTCTGGTACCCTTGATAAGTGTAAATGGGGGCTTGGGAGAGGAAACATTTACAAGCAGGGGCCTGGGAAATTAACCATTTACTGACTGCCTATGTCCATTAGAAACATAGGTGCCAAACCAGGGATGAATTTCCTGTTCCCCTTCCAGTTGTCCAAGTTACATTTGAATTGGATTAGGGAGGACATTTGCTTTACATGTATGGGGATACTGATTCAGAGAAGGGGTTGTCTCTGCGATACATACCTGTTTCTCCAGCAGGTCCTGTTTATGTCACAGGCAAGGGTTAAGTCTTTAGAATGGGTAATTCTGGTGCTTTTTGTTTTGTGGATATGCAGGAGGTCCATCAGAGTGGGGTCTGACAATGCCTAGCTTGCCAGGCATAGATCTCCCTTCAACAGCCTGTAGGAAACAGAATACAGGGATAGGGCCTTGAGATGGTCTGCATAGGACATGTTACTTATGCCCTGCATTATTTTAGTGAAGAACCTCTGTAGATGTTCCAATTGTTGGATATGCCTGATTAGGTACACACCAAAGAGAGGCTTGTACTCACTGATCGGTCTGATGAATGCCGAATACAGTGGAACGATGATTTCCTTGGACCTAGATGCTATACCTTTGTTTATAAGTTGTACGACATAGAATGTTTTCTTCACTGCTGTAGACACATGATGGTAAAAGGCTACATTACTGTCTATGTATGTCTGCAAGTCCCAGACTACTGGGTCAACTCTTAGAGGTGTTTTATAAATATAATAGTTACCAAGGGTGGATGACTTCCCAAAGGATACTATTATGCATTACTTGGCATTTAGTTTTAGTGCATGACTCTGGCACCAGTTACTTGTCTGTGTTAGCCCTTCTTGGAGAACATTTGTGTAGGTGGGGGATTCAATGACAGCTCTTAATTTGCAATCAACTGCAAATTTAGTCAGTCACAGACCACTGACTTTGGTCTTGACTTCAGAGAAGTAGATGCTAAGAAGAAGGGTACCAGGACTGATCCCTGAGGGATTATGCTTGTGACTTGCCTATTTTAGAGGTGGACTCTCCAGTTCTAACTTCCTGACTCCTGTCTGTGAGACAGCTGGCTGTCCACTGAGTGAAATAAGGGTTAGCACCTAACCTCTTGAGTTTGTCAACAATGCCTGAGTGGGCTATTATGTCAAATGCCTTGACCAGGTCATGGTAGGATCATAGGAATTTACTAGGGTGTTGGCCCTGAGGCCCTTTCAAGTCTAGCCAAGAATTTAGCCCATGTCCGACAAGTCAACATCTGATGCTCTTGTCCAGCAGGGACACAGGTGGAATCCCAGGGGTACATTTTCCATTCCCCATCCAGTTTTCCAGGTTGCGCTTAAAAAGGGTTAATGAGGTACTCTGCTTGAAATGGGGAAGGAGTCTATTGCATAGAAGGGAGAGTCTCTGGGAAACAAATCTATCCTGCCAACAAGTCCTATTGCGTGACAGACCAGGTTGAAGTTGCGCATGTGGATTGCTTGAGTGGAGCTAAACTTGCGGATATGCAGCAGTCCCATCAAGGCGGGGTCTGAGATTGCTTTGTATGCCAGACAGAGGTCACCTCTGAGGGGTCTGTATGAGACTGAGTAAAGGACAGAGCTTTAAGCCTATCTGTGTAGAGTAGATGTTTGAGGATCTGGATTCTGCTGGTGAGGAACCTCTGTGGTATGTCCAGCTGCTGCCTGTGTTTTGTGAGGTACATGTCAAAAGGGGCATTGTACTCAATAATGGGTATTATAAGAGAAGAATACAGGGATGTTATGACCACCTTGTCCCTGGATGAGATACCTTTACTAATGAGGTGGGCCATGAAAAAAGTTTTCCATACAACGGAGGCAATATGATGGTCAAAAGTCAGTTCACTATCAACCTTGGTGCCCAAGTCCCTCACGACTGATTGTGTGCTTAGGACATTGTTATTAATGTGATAATTTGTGGGGACGTCACTCTCCCCAAAGGGGATGATGATGCATTTTTGGCATTCAGTTTGAGGCCATGTTTCTGGCACCAGTCATTTGTTTGTGTAAGACCATCTTGGAGGATGTCCACATCACTAGGAGAATTTATGACAGCTTCCAGCTTACAGTCATCTGCAATCCTGGTCAACCATAGGTTCATAGGTAGGTACTAGGCTATCAGCCCAAGGGCCTATGTACGCCTAGCCAGCAAGGTACCATAGCTTACGCCACCCAAGAAAGTTATTTTCCTGTGCCACTGTCCAGCAGAGACACAGAAGTGATCCCCGGGGTGTATTTCCTATTTCCCATCCACTCATCAAGATTTTTCTTGAAGAGTGCTAATGAAGAACTTTGCTTGACATACATGGGTAGCTTGTTCCAGAGTATAAGAAGTCTCTGGGACAGGACTCTATCCCTCCAGTGTGTCCTGTTTATTGTGGTGACAAGGTTTAGGTCCCCAGAGCATGTAGCTTGGAGGGATAGGGATTTCTTTAGGTGCAGCATGTCCAACAGCTCTGGCTTTGACATAGCTTTATATGTTAGGCAGAGATCACCTCGGAGTAGGCGATATGCTACGGAGTAAAGCTGGAGTTTATTGAGGTGGTCAGTGTAGGGCATTTGTTTGAGGCCAGTAATCCTCTTTGTGAGATACTTCTATGGCCTTTCCGGCTGCTGCAGATGTCTAGTGAGGTACATTCCAAAAGGGGTGTTGTACTCTATGATGGGTCTAATGAGTGTCGAGTAGAGGGGAACAATGACCTCATTTTTCCTGGATGAGAACCCTTTTATGATGAGGTGTGCCACGTAGAAGGACTTCCTGACTACTGTGGTGATGTGACTATCAAAGGAGAGACTACTGTCCACCTGAGTCCCAAGGTGTCACGCATTCGGTGTTAAGTAGATTGCTGCCGATGTAGTTCATGGGTACAGAGTTTTTCCCAAAAGGGATGACACTGCACCTTTTGGCATTGAGCTTGAGGCCATGGCTCTGACACCAGGCATCTGTCTCAGTGAGGCCCTTCTGTAGGATGTCCACATCATTTGGGGACTTGACTATGGCTCCTACTTTGCAGTCATCTGTGAACTTCATCAGCCAGAGGCCTTCTGCATTAACCTGTACTTCAGAGAAGTAGATACCAAACAGGAGAGGTCCCAGGACAGAACCCTGTGGCACTCCACTTGTCACTGCCTTGAGGTCAGATTTGGAGTCTGCAACATTTACAGTGTGGGTTCTGTCAGTGAGCCAGTTGGCAGCCCATCTTGTGACGTAGGGATTTATACCTAGTTTAGTGAGTTTAGCTATAATTCCAGAATGGGGGATGGTGTTGAAAGCCTTGGCGAGGTTGAGATAGCCTGTGTGAACCACCTTACCATCATCCACTGCTTTGGTGACTGCCCTTAAGAAGTCGATCAGGTTCAGGAGGAATGATCTGCCTTTCACAAACCTGAACTGGGTGGGATCCAGAGCTTGGAGGTTACCAATGTCTTTGTTTATGAGTTCCATGATGATACGCTCCATGGCCTTGCAGACCAGGCTCGTCAGGCTAATAGGTCAAACGTTCCCGGGATCAGTGGTGGCTCCCCCTTTGTGGAGTGGGATAACTGTTGCTGTGTGCCATTCAGTGGGCACAAAGCCTGATGTGAGGCTATTATTGAACGTGGTGCTTAAGTGGGGAGCCAGTTCGTTCTGAAGTTCGTGTAAAATGCAGCCTGGGATGTTGTCCGGTCCCATGGATGCTGTGTTTTTGGTTTTAGAGAGTGCAGCTTTTACCTGCGTAGTTGTGATTACAGGGACTCTGCATTCTTCCTGTATAGATATGGGCCCTTTAGGGGGTGAGAGGGGGGTAAAGTTAGAACTGAACCGATCTGCCAGGATGTTGGCAGTATCAGTTGGTTCTGTAATTTTTGTGCCTTTGTGCTGTAACTCAGAGCAGATCTGGGTGTTTCCATCTAGATTCTTGACATAGCTATAGAATGCTTTGTGGCTGTCCTTGGATTTAGTGGCCACTGGTTTTGGCCTTCGCCTCATAAAAATATATCCCAAACAACAGAGGCCCCAAGATTGATCCCTGGGGTACACTGCTCCTTACATGTCTACTGCTTGAGGTGGCTTCCCCTATTTTGACTAGGTGGGTTCTGTCAGTGATCCAGTTTACTACCCATCTGGTAACATATGGATTGATGCCTAGTTGAGAGAGTTTATCTATTATACCTGAGTGGGGAATAGTATCAAAGGCTTTGGCCAGGTCAAGATAGGCAGTGTGCACCATCTTCCCCTCATTCATGGCTTTGCTGACTGTCTCAAAGACATCAACCAAATTTAATAGGCCTGACCTACCTCTGATGAAACCAAACTGTGTGGGATTGAGTGTTTGGAGGTTGCCAATGTCCTTGTTAATGAGGTCAATAATAATCCATTCCATGGCCTTGCAGATCAGGCTAGATAGGCTCTTGGGTCTATATTTTATTGGATCAGTGAACACTCCAATTTTTAGCAAAGGGATGACAGTGGCTGTCTTCCACTTGGCTGGGATGAAGCCGCCACTTTGGTTGAATATGGTGCCTAATGGTGCTGCAAGTTCCTGCCTGAGTTCATGTAGGATGCAGCCTGGGATGTTATTGGGTCCCATGGAGTCAGTATTTTTTCCTTTGAGAGGGCAGATACTTACTCCCTAGAGATAAGGGGATGGGGCAGGTGCTAGGGATGTCCTGATTTACTGATGGGGATCAGAGGGATGAAATTTCACTGAACCTGTCTGCCAGCAGGTTGGCTATATCTACGGCATTTGTGTATGTGGTGTCCTTGACCACCAGTTCTGAGAAGATCTGAGTGCTTCCTTTGAGATTGCAGACATATGTGAAGAAGGTCTTATGATTATCTTTAGTAGATGTGGCTAGTTTGGACTTGAAGCTTGCTTTGGAGGATTTCACTAGTGCTCTTATTTGCTTGTTTAGGTTAAAGAGAGATTGCTTCCAATTAGGCACCTGCTCCTTCTTGGTCCCGGACAGCAATGTTTTCCTTTTATTATAGAGGTTATTTATTGCAGATGTCCACTAGACAGGTTTTCTCTTCCTTGAGGAGGAGGATTTTGTCCTGTCTGGTATTCCTGATTCCATGCAGCTATATGGGCCGTGGGAACCATTTTGCTCTCATCCATTGTTTTAATGACCTTCTTAAAAAAAACACCCGGTTGAGTAAGCATGACCTGCACTTAAAGAAACCAAATTGGGTTGGTTCCAATGTCTGGAGGTTGTGTGTGTCATTACTGGTCATTCCCATGATAACTTTTTCGATGGCTGTGCATATGAGACTAGTGAGACTTATGGGTCTGTAGTTCCCAGGGTCTGTAGATGGTCCACTTTTGTCTAGAGGGATGAGTGTTGCTGTTCTTCATTCATGAGGCACAAAGCCTGTTTGGTGTCTGCAGTTAAGTAGCAATTCCAGAGGGGTCTGCTAGGTCACGTTACATAGAATTTAGATGGCATCCTAGGATATTGTCTGGATCCACTGATGGTGTTCTTGGCCTTAAAGAAAGCATTAAGGACCTGTTCCCTGGTGATATTTAACAGAAATGGACAAAAAAGATCAGGCAATGTGCATTCCAGAAATGCAGTGGTGTGTAAGCATTAAGGAAAATAGAGTAGAGAAAATTATGACAGCAGATTTTTTAAAGGTGTATCACTATCACTCTCAATATCACTATTTAAAGGTGTATCACTATCACCATCACTATTTTAAATGTATATCACCATCACTATTTTTAAAAATGTATCACTATTAGTATCACTGTTTTTTAAGGCACATCACAATCACTCACTATTTTTAGAGGTATATCGATATCACTATCTTAAAGGTGTATCACTATCACTATTATTTAAAGGTGTATCACTATCACGATCACAGTTTTTTAAAGGTGTATCATTATCACTAGAACTCCGACAGAAATAATGTTATATGTATGATGACTGTAGTAGTGTAGGTAGAGCAGAGAAAGAAAAAGTACAACAATCCAGTTGACCATTGGAAAAAAAACTAATACGCAAAATCTAACAATAGTTGGCAAGAAAGACCAATCAATGGTGATTTAATTTTACTTAAGTCAGCACTGGTTAATGCTCATAATTTGATGACTGCTTCAGTAGACTTATCTGTATGGATTATATCCTGGCTAGGATATAGCACTAAGACAGCTTACAAAGGTTAAGGGCACCTTCCGCCCACCTAGGCTATTGATGGCTTGAGCAGAGCTGGAGAAAATCAGTTTTCTCGGTGATGTGCCCTTCCTAGCTTTCCTGCCAATGAGCATGCCACTTGTGGGTTTCAAAGATCAACAGTCAGATAGTTTCTTCATTGCTGGCAGATAAGTATCCCTCAGGGAGAAAAGTCCTTAATTAATTTTATGACAAAAACAATATTTATTTATTTATTTAACACTGTTTTATGCTAACTGTCATGTGACTTGTCTGTCATCTGAAAGATTGCAGCTCTTTTATTTTTAGTGTAAATTTGTTTTTTTTCTAACATTTTTTTGGGAGAAGTTTGATAAATTGTTTTTGGGAGCAGGAGCAAGTGCATGAGGTGCTTAGCATGGTGTTTTAAAGTAAAAATACTTTCTTTTGATGCTTGCCTTTTACTGGCTGCTACTTACAGGTTTACTGGGGTTTCAGGCTTCTTTCTTGTCTTTACCATGGAACAGTTTTCCATTTCCTCAGTTCTTCCTTCCTCTGGCCACAGAAAGAACATCTCCAGATAGCTTTTGCCCCTTTTGCAGGCATCTAGTTTGCCTCAGCTGCAAATGGGTGGCTTTGCAGTGGTTATTTGGGGGTCCTTAGGAGCAGGGAATGCATCTCTGTCTAGCCAGACTGGGGAGCCTGTTTCCCAGGATGGCGTCACTGACAAGAGTCAGTATACTTTTATAGAGATTCCTGTTGAAAAGAAGCAAAAAGTTAAACATTCATCTTTTCCAGTCTCCAGTATCTTAGACAGAGATGATTTATTTGTGATTAGCTTAGGGCTTAGTACTTATTCTGGAGTTACTGGTAAGAGAAAAAGTAATTCTTCATTTTCTGAAGATTCCCTGTGTGATGAACAGGGAAATAATTGTGAGGAAAAAAACTTCTGTTTTCCCCCTCAGGAAATTTATTCCGTTTCTGAGGAGAGTATTTCTTAGAATTTTCACTTGGAAATGTTTTCTTTTTCTGAAACCATATCTGGGATGAAAAGTTGTTTCACTGGAAGCATAATGACACTCCAGTTGCTTTGAAAAAATATTATTTATTACAGCTGGGATTTCCTCGGCCTAATCCTGTTCCACATGTTATTCCAGTTTTGGAGGTTGATTTTATTACAGCCTGCAGCATACCTGACAGCCAGCCTGCAGCCCCTAAAAAGCAGATAGATTGTATAAAGTGCCACAGTCACTTGTAGCCACGGTCTAATCCCAGATCTGATCCTGCAGTGATTTTATTGGCAAATCCTTCTGCAGCTAAACATTTTGTAAATGTTAATCTCTCCTATAATAAATATGTAAAAGCATTTGATTTGGGAAAACTATGTTTCTCTGCCACTTTTATTTTCAGGATCCTTAATTGTCAAACTCACATATTAAAGTTTTGGCTTGCTTTGTTTGAAAATATATGGAACATTATTTCCACTTTTCCTTCTTCCTGGGCAAATCTTCCCTAAATATGCTTATTGCTTCTGTGTCTCAAGTAACCAGAAACTTTCTAAAGTGTGCTTATAAACTCAGCTGTTGTCCCTTCCAGAGCATCAGCTACTAAATCTGTTATGAGAAGCTTTGCATATTTATGTTCTCAAAATTTGCCTGAGGATATGAAAGCTGAAGTTTTTTATTTATTTATTTATTTATTTATTTAAATTTGTTGACCGGGAGTGTCTGACTGGATGTGGGTCCATTTTCAGTGGAGGCCCGGGGAGAAAAGCTCCACAGTAAAATAAACAGACGGTAGTTACATTGGATTACATAGCGATTAACAATTTAACAGAAATTACTATAAAGTTCTGAATTCTCTCCTTGAATAGAGATGTTGTTTTTGGAACATCTGCTGCTGTTTGCCAGCACATTGTTATAAATCTAGCACTGGTCTCTTTCAGGGCTCTAGCCTCCCTCTTTCAGTAGCATGAAAGCTCTGAAGGGCTTGCCACCCAGACCTCTGACCTCTGTTCAAGCTGTCAACGGTTTGGGCACGTGCAAGGTGCCCTTAAGCTTTGGAGATCGGCCGGCTGTTATATCCTAGGCATGATATAACCCATATAGCTATGGCTACTACAGTAGTGATCATTCAAACATCTGCTGTTATGGTAAGTTTACTTACAAAATGGTACTTTATTGTTGACTGTTATTGTTTTTATTTAGTGCAGAGAAAGGAAAACAATTTGAGCAAAAGTATTGTGATGTGTTGCTCTCTCACAACAGTTCCCAAAAGGAGTAATAGGTAAAGGTAGGCATTAAAAGGGTTGAACGTATTGTGAGGTGAGGTGATGTGATCTTATTACAGTTATTAAATGAGTAAAATGTAAAGGAGGGAATGGTCTATGCATAGGGCTCTACCAGAAAAGAACTCTTCTAAGTTTGGGCCACACCTGACAGCAATTACAACAGTGAAGATTATCAAGGATGGTCTGGAAAATCCACGTGAAACAGAGTTTCTCCCTATCCTTATTTAAGCAAAACTTGGACCAAGGGATGGTTAATTGGAAAGTTATCCCTGGTCTGGTGCCTATGTCTCTAATGAACAGAGGCAGTCAGTAA